>NC_039288.1:17509645-17684645 GCF_003368295.1 Carassius auratus
GTTTGCTTTCATGTGTCGCTGACAGCCGTCTCTGGGTCTCCAGGGAACATGGGCAGGTGTAATAGCACAGGTGTCTTCACCTGTCTGTAGAATAAGGCCAAAGGACATGAGTGATGTGGTGACATATTTATCCTCAGAAGGACCTGAGGCTTCTTCCACAAATACATCACAAGCTAACGACACCTGAGTACAATAACTGCAGATTTCCGTGGCATCCCAACGTTCCCAGAAGAGATGCTTCACGTCGTGATCTAATGGTAACCTGACCCTTAGGACATCCAAAGGGTCTGACTCACAAAAAAACCCCAAAACCGTCTCTCTCGGGCCTTCTCGTCGCCTCCCTGGCTAGGCCAGACTGCAAAGGGTGTGTCCCACTGCAGAAACCTTATCTGATCCCTGGGAACGCGGCTCGTCAACTATGCTAATCTGTTTGATCTGAGAGGAAGCTGAAATTGGAGAATTGGAGTAGGCGGGAACGGTGGGCTTCGAGAGGAGAATGGAGATGCTCGCTAAATACTGTCTGTCTGAAAAAGTGTCTGTTGGAAATAGATAGATATAGTTGTGTGATATAGGGTAAATGAAGAGGCCGCAGGTTACATCACAATTTGCATACTTAATGAACCTCAGTGGTGATGGGAAAGTATGTCATTTCATTATATAACAGGATTTATACACCAGTGTTTATATTGTAGTTATTTTCTAAATAAGTTTCCTGTGCTCACAAAGTCTGATTTATTTGATTTAAAATACAGTAATATTGTGAAATATTACAATTTAGAGAGTTACATTTTTTATGTTTAATTTTGATGGCAAAGCTGAATTTTTAGTGTCACACGATCATTCATAAAACATTCAAATATGCTTTGATGAACAGAAAGATCAAAAGTAAAAATATCTAAACATCCTTAAAAACAAAGAGAATTTAAGGTAAATAAAAGAAATTAAGTTTTATTTTCAGGGAAATCAAACAAAAATTTTTGAGCTTCATGCTATAATAAAAAAAAACTTCCAAATTCAAAATCAAAATAAGTTCACATGAATGGGTTAAATGCAGAGCACAAAGAAAGAAAGAAAGAAAGAAAGAACAAACTTTGCCTCCTCATTTCAGATCACCTGTGCACACAACTGAGATTAACATATATTAATTTGGAAAACAAGGCTTAATTATATAACAAATATTATTTAACCCCCTGGGCACCACTGGTTTCTTATGATTAAAGCAAAATTGGGATGCAACCTTATAACCTTCATCGGACTGAGGCTATCCAGGGGGAGACGGGTTATGTTATTAATGCATGTTACTGTGGGATTATGGGAAATCCTACCTCTGAGTGTGCAAATAACATTGGAATGTTCACAATCCAGGCACACGGAGCAAAACACAATTGACAGATCAACTGCGAGTGAACTAGACGTTATTAACATCCTAAAGAAGATTCTTCCAAGCAAGTGAAAGAGAAAGCTGGGAGAGAATTTAAGATGCCAGAGTTTTGAATCTTCATCCCCAGGCACTTTAGACTCACTTCCTGTAATCATTCTGTGAATACCTAAATGTATGAGTACAATAACACGTACACAGATGGAAATAACTGCTCTTGAGTGTTGGGTGGGCCTATAACACTGTTGTCTTGCTTCAGTCTCTATTCATTGTTTTTTTGTTTTACACACCAAAGTTTATCTCAAAATTGTCGAGTCACTCAGTTTCTATGAAACTCTAATCAAAACTTCAATAGCTGCAGGAACTGGCCATCTAAATGCAGAAATGTTTATTTCAGTCTTTTTGTAGCGTTATGACATCCATGACCACATATTCAGAGCACAGGCGAGAGTGGAGCATCCAAATTAAACATTGAAAACAGATAATCTCACAAATCTGCTGGGTTTGAGGATGGTGACGAAACACGGACAAAATCAAGTCACATTCATTATCTGTGTTTAGATGAGAAGGGTGGTAAAACTGAGCATGATAACTGTCAGTTTGTCTCACCGCGCCATCTGTCGGACCAATGCAATTCTCATTTATGTATTTGAAATTACAGTATATCGTATATAAAACTGTATATTATGATTAAATGTTCACAAATACACTACTGTTCAAAAATTCATTATGGGGGGGTTGTTTGTTTTTGAAAGACGTCTCTTTTACTCACCAAGGCTGCATTTATTTGATCAAAAACAGTCAAATCAGTAATATTGTGAAATATTATTACAATTCAAAATAGCTCTTTTCTGTTTGAATTCATTGTAAAATGTAATTTGATCCTGTGATGTGCAGCTGTATTTTCAGCATCATTATTCCAGTCTTTAGTGTCACATGATCTTTAGAAATCATTCTAATGTGATGATTTGCTGCTAAAGAGATATTTCTTATCATTATCAATTATTAAAACAATTGCTTAATTTTCAGTGGAAACTGGATTCTTTGATGAACCGCATTTATGTCAAATAGAAATCTTCTTCAAAATTCGTAAAAATTTGTCTTTATTTGATCAATTTAATGCATCCTTATATAATAACACTCTTCCAGACCCTAAGCTTTTGAACGACAGTATAAAAAAAAGAAAAAGGGAATTATGCTTATATGAAAAATAGACATAATAATAGCTGTTTTAATGCAAGTCTGTCTTTTAGCCTGTCATCATGTCCAGACTGAACTGCGCGACCTTTCCATTAAAGCCTTGTTCAAAAAAAATTGTGAGATTGGGCCGTTACGCTATTTACAGCTTATGTACACAGTACTCCATTTTTATTTACACACAAAACGAGAAGAAGAGAAACAGACACAAACTAGAAAAAAAGTTCATTTTGTCATGTAAGACAACAGCATAATCTTGCAGTTCTTCAAAAATCTCCTTAAAAACCCCATTAACAACTCGATACTAATGGATTTAAAGAAAACAGAGACGGGATGCACCGAGAGTCACCCCTGACGCGACCGACTGGAAACCATAAACCCAAATCCACTTCCTGTTAGGGACAGATTAATGTCCTGTTTCAAAATTAAAAGCAAGATTCGGTTTCCTCTAATGAAAAACCTCATGTGTGCAGATCAGGGATATTCTAGAAAACTAAAACTAACACTATAAAGCATTTGTGTTAATTGAAATAAAATAAACTTCAGCTGAGAAAAAAAATAAATACTAAAACTGAAATAAAAATATTTCTTAATACTTAAATACTTAAAAATAAAACTATTATTTATTATTTTTAATTGAAGTAAAAAAAAAAAGAAATCTAACTATTAATAGAACTATAATAGTATCTCAATAATACTTCAACTCTTCTGCTGAAGCGAGCAGACGTGAGCAAACAGAAAGATGCACACCTGTTTCTGATGCGTAGTTTGACTCCTCCGCTGCATCTGCTGTCTCTGGAAGGACTGAGAGGACCTGGACAACACTCTCTACAAACACAAACAGACATTTAAGTTAGACGTGTACTCTTTAGAAATTACAGACGGTTGAAGCACTCATCTCCTGATGCATGATTAAATTTCTGTAACTAATCTAAACTTTCTGCTCTGTTTTGTCAGACCACTTAATAATTAAGTGAAGTCGTGGCCTAATGGTTAGAGGGTTGGACTCCCAATCGAAGGGTTGTGGGTTCTAGTCTCGGGCCGGACGGAATTGTGGGTGGGGGTAGTGCATGAACAGCTCTCTCTCCACCTTCAATACCACGACTTAGGTGCCCTTGAGCAAGGCATCGAACCTCCAACTGCTCCCCGGGCGCCGCAGCATAAATGGCTGCCCACTGCTCCGGGTGTGTGCTCACAGTGTGTGTGTGTTCACTGCTCTGTGTGTGTGCATTTCGGATGGGTTAAATGCAGAGCACAAATTCTGAGTATGGGTCACCATACTTGGCTGAATGTCACTTCACTTCACTTCATAAAAACTGTAAGAACTTGCTCAGAGATGACCTCATCACAACTATGATCTCATTGAGTTAAAAACAGGTCTACAACAAGTGTGTCGAGACGCCTGCATCATATGTGAATGCCTTCTAAGAAATGCTTGTGATGGACATGACTAAACTGGCCCAATTAAACAGAGCTTGATTAGCTGGTTGCAAAAATATGTAATTTTGCATATCCCAGTGTGAGTGCATTGGTTACTGTGTAAATGACACACGTCTGTTTGTCTTTAGATCATGCATTTTTGCAGAATCAATGTTAGCTGCAGAGAGGACGGACTCTAGGTTTCACGTTCTCGTGAGTCTATTACGTGGACTCTTGGGATTGACTTCAGGATTTGTTCAAATGCTGTGGTGTTATGGACGTATTTGACAAAGGAGGTCCATGCACCACATGGAGGTATACAGAATATTTTCTATTAACTTAAAGGACAGGATAAAATAAAGCCAAGTCTCTGATGCATGCAATTAAAAAAAAAGATATATATGCATGTATCTGTGTGTGTGTGTTGTTTATTTATAACTATATGCATATAATAATACACTGATTTGAAAACCAAGAACCATTTAAAATAAAAAACCTTGAAACCAGTTTAATGTTGTGCTGCTAAATATTCTTGTGAAATTTTTAGCAAGTGAAAAAACTATTTAGATGAAATTAATATCTTTCATGAAAATTAGCTTTTTGAAGAATTTCAGTCTGGCTTTAGGAAACATCACAGTACAGAATCTGCACTTTTAAAAGTTCTTGATGTTTTATTGACTGTAGATTCTGGAAAGGCAGCAGTTTTGGTGTTACTTTTTACATCTTCGTCTGCCCCTCTTAAATGTGGGATACCTCAAGGGTCCATCTTTGGACCCATTTTATTTTCATTATATATGCTTCCAATTGGTGCTATTTTTCAAAAACACAAAATATAATTTCACTGTAGACTATTGTAATGCATTGTATGCAGGAATTAATCAGTCGACAATGAGACGTTTGCAAATTGTTCAAAATGCCGCAGCTAGTTTGCTGACAGGATCTCTGAAGTGGAGCCGATTTTGTTTTCTTAACATTAGTTGCCTATCCGCTATAGAATTGATTTTAAGATTTTGTTGTTTGTTTTTTAATCTCTAAATGGTCTGGCACCACCTTATCTCTCAGATCTATTGCAGATATACTCTCCATCAAGATCACTTAGGTCCTCTGACCAGAAAATGTTAATTGTCCCAAGATCTAGACGCAAACTTTGGTGTGATTGTTCTTTTTCTGTGTTGGCACCGAAACTCTGGAATAGTCTGCCTTCGCATATTAGAACTGCCTCCACAGTGGTATCTTTTAAATCTTTCTTAAAAACTAATCTTTTTTCTCTGGCTTTCCTGTCTAAATCAAATAGGTGAGTAAGTTTATTATTTGTTTTATGAGAGTAGCTAGATATCTGTAATATTGTATATTATTGTGTAAATGTTTTGCACATTTGTTTTTGTATGTTCTCAAATTGTACAGCACATTGGTCAACTACCTGTTGTTTTTAATTGTGCTTTATATATAAATGACCTTACTTTACCTTTCACAACATTATAATTGTCTTTTCTGTCACTTATGATTTATTTAATACATCCTTGCTGAATAAAAGAATTGATAAAAAAAAACTTTTTCATAAATTTCATGCTTATTTCTTGTAGAAGGAAAAATATATGACAAAGTTTTTCTGGTGACAAGTGCTTTCAGAGCATATGCTTGCGTGTATCTACTGCACAAACTGCGACTGCAAGAGCTTAGCCAGCAAAACAGCAGCTCAACGGTCCTCCAACCGCACTGAGAAACACTTGTAATGTTGACACAGCATTCCTATAGTTAGGAAAGGTGACATCACGCTCTTTAGAAAAGGCTTTTGAAAAGCTCTCACACACCGCTAATAAAAGACAACACAAAGACTTTTCAAACAAACTTAACACAAACTTTTACTTAAAAGGACAATGCGACCAAAATTTCGGTTCCCACTGACTTCCACTGTTTGATTATTTTCATTTTTGGGTTGACTGTCCCTTTAAAGGAGATAATACTGTGTGAAAATAAGCAGCTTGTACGTTTTGCTAAATTACTCCTTTAACGGATCATAAGCGTGGGAAAGATTTTTTTAAGGACTATCCCTTTAAAAGTGAACAGCTTGCTGCATACCACACTTTCAAATGTTCTTTCTCTTTTAAAGCTTGATTTATCACTCTTTCTTTAGAAGGGTGTGATCGGCCCGACTGCTATAGGTATGTATCTACTCTATGCTGCTTCAGAGGAGACCATCTTCTAATTTTTCCTCAATTAATCACTTTAAGTGGCCTGTGAAATGTAGGGACGTTTATAGGAGCAGGGAATCTTGATTTATCATCTCTGATCGGCACATTAACGATCCATGATTTTAAAGCCAGCGTGTGCATCTCTGAACTCTTCTGCTCAAATGCCCCCAGCATTCCTCGCATACCTGCCCCCCGGAGGACCTCGCGGTCACCATAGAGATGTGAGCAGCATGCAACTTCCTGTAAGCCTCAAACCCCAAATGCTGCTTGCAGATACACTAGCCTTCTAAAATTAGGGGTCAGTAAGTTTTTTTAGAAAATAAAAGAATACCATTATTCAACCATGATGCATTAAACTGATCAAAAGTGACATTTATAATGTTACAAATGCTCTTTAATCCTGTAAAACATTTTCCACAAGAATATTAAGCAGCACAACTCTTATCAACATTGATAATAAAAAATAAATGTTTCTTCAGCAGTATATCAGTATATTTAAATGATTTCTGAAGGAACATGTGACACTGAAGACTCGAGTAATGATGCTGAAAATTCAGTTTACATCACAGGAATAAATTACATTTTACAATATTTTCAAATAGAAAATAGTTATTTAAAATGCAAATAATATTACAAAATATTACTGTATTTAAGAATATATAAATGCAGCCTTGGTGAGCAGAAGAAACTTTCCAAAATGTTTTTAAAAAATCTTACTAACTCAAGCTAAACACCCATAAAACATATACATTTTTACATTTGATTTAAAACACTAAATACTTAAAACACTAAATACTTTGATTGAAGGACCAGAGAAAAAAGGTACAAAAGTTGTCATTGGGGCGGTACCTTTTCCAAAAGGTACTAAAATGAATTTAGGTGCTGATATCTACACTTTAGAAACTAATATGTACTTTTAAGGTGCTTATATGCACTCTTTAGGGGTAATAAGGTACAAAGGTGCACCCTTTTCGGTAGTATCACCCCAGCTTTTGTACCTTTTTATTTTTTCTCAGAGTGTAGCAACCACCATAACAACTGCATAGCATTGTGCTAAAAACAATGAACCTTAGCAACAACTGCACAGCATCACCCTCACATTTAAAAAATCTGTCTAAATAACAAAAGTCCTTTATAAATCACAGGGTCACATTGCTCTATGAGCATTGCGTCTGCAAAAGTCTTATACTTTGTGTAGACACAAACTCCATGCTGCTGTTGTTGTCATCATCCTGTGTGTGTGTGTGTGTGTGTGTGTGTGTGTGTAAATATTCCATGCCACCCACACGCTTGACCCTTTCCTGACTGATCTGACCTCTTCTCTTGTTTACATGTGTCTCGAGTGAATCGCACCCAACCACAACATCAATCAGCCGCGCAATAATAAACGGATGCTCGGATGAAACTTCAGACGATTTTTCCCACATTTCATCTATTGTTTTTGAGGGAAATCCATGCAGAACAAATTTAAACATGGTAAACGGAGACAAAATACAATGCTTTTTTTAAATACAACTGCAATTGGCAAAAGTTTTGTTCTGCAGATATTTCTCCTCGAACACCTTGCAAATATATACAATGGAATTTTTATGTGAAGTTCAGGCTTTAATATTTTTAAGGATTTGTTTAACCACCTAAGAACCTTCATACACTTCCAATCTGGAAAACGAGTTCTGCAAAACAAGAGGACATTCCCTTTAAAACATGCCATACTTCTTGAACACACCCTTCACCTGCATTTAGAGATTCTGTGAAAGAGTTTAAAGCTAAACCAGCTTGACCCACTGCAGGAATGCTATTAACAGCCAAGAGAACGAATGCCGGAGAGGAACAAAGACCACAAAAAATTCATTTTGAAGAAAAAAGATTGACAGAAAAGGCTACGAGGCGTTTAACAAGCCTCCTTTTGCCCTTAATAAGGCTGGTATTGGTGCATCTAGGAGTATAATATTAGTGCTGATTAGGTTTTATTTATTGTCATATAAAACGATACAGCCTCTTCCAAAACAATACAAAGGCGAAAATTCAGCATTTCTTTTTAGCTGATAAAAACAATTAATATATTCAGAATTATGCAAAACCGTGTCAGAATAACCTATCAAATGCATAAAAATACAATAAACTTCTTTTGTGGTGGCGATTATTGAACTGCATGAACTCGCTTACATTGGTTCTCATTCATTAATAATGGTGTTAAAACAATTGGGTTATTCTTTTACAATGGATTTACAAAACATTCATACGAATTTAAATTTTTTTTTTATCATTCTTATGTTGATAAATCCGGGTTATTCTAGGTATGACAGCAATTTCACCATTAGCTATTCGTCACTCTACAAATATCTTTACAGATGCACATAAGAGCATGCATAGCATACGATTAATATGCAGGGTCAACTACTTAAGTTTTCAGAAATGATGCAATCTGGATTCATTGACCATTTATAAGAATAGGAATAGAAAATAAGCTTTTATTAATAGATCTATAATTATATTACATTTAAATAAACTGCAGAATTACTGTAGAGTATCTTAGTTATTTACTAAGAAATTGAATATGGATTCATTAAATTAAAACAAAAATAATATTATTATATAAGATACATTTATTAGTTATAAAAACTGAATTAGTCACTTAGTAATAAAAAATTTATAATTAATTATTCATCATTCTATATATATATATATACTATGACCTTTGAAAATAATCAGGTTTATCAACAATTTCTAATAATAATAATAATTATGAGAAAAATAAAATTGTGTGTTTGTTTATATTCTACAATCACTTTATCATAAAGTTAAGTGTAAATTAATGTATTTTATGCATGAAAATGTTCATACAAAGTTTTTAGTCATGGTTAGTGAATGAGACCCATTTTCATCAGAAAATCTCTCTTTTGCATCTTCTGGGCTGCTGGAGGACATCGTTTCAGTTCATCTACTCTGCATGTAACCCCCGAATGTAAGGGTAAACCAGGAACCTGATATCACAGGAGAACAGGAAGACACAAAATACTCCGGCAGAGGAAGGAAACAAAGGGATACAGATGAAATGATGATTAAAACAACGGCAAACATGATGCTTGGATGATGGAGATTAAGCGTTCTTTGTACTTGGAACTTCAACAAAGCTTGCTAATAAATTAAGTGACAACCAAACATGCTGACCTTTAGCGACGCCTCCTAAAAACAAACACGTAACCTGACTTCACTACACTCTGTTCATCTACTCTGCATGTAACCCCCGAATGTAAGGGTAAACCAGGAACCTGATATCACAGGAGAACAGGAAGACACAAAATACTCCGGCAGAGGAAGGAAACAAAGGGATACAGATGAAATGATGATTAAAACAACGGCAAACATGATGCTTGGATGATGGAGATTAAGCGTTCTTTGTACTTGGAACTTCAACAAAGCTTGCTAATAAATTAAGTGACAACCAAACATGCTGACCTTTAGCGACGCCTCCTAAAAACAAACACGTAACCTGACTTCACTACACTCTGGACGAAGAGCTCTTCCTGTATCTGGCTCTTCCTGTGTGTTTACAGCGACTCCAGCTCCTGTGACGCCAAAAACACTTATAACAAAACAATCATAAACACACTTCTCATTTCTTCACGGCAGACACAGCCATTGCTATTATGATTATGAATGTTATTTTGTGTTTTTTGAGTATCGTGTTGTTGTTTATTATGAGTGTTTAACGATCTCTCATGTTTACAGACAGCCGACGCTGGATCTACTTAAAAGGATGATAATATGAATATTATAAAATTGTCAGTTTCTCTCTGTGATCTTTTCTTGTTTAGGACTTCTTACATATATAGTATCACATATTTAATAAGCAGTATAAAACAATGAATGAGTGTTTTTGAAAAAGTGAATGATTACTGACATCATTAAACATGTCTTTATGAACTTTGACACAGTTATTTAACTAAATTTAACTGAATAATGCAACTATTGCTGTAGAGCTGCTTAACAGTTGAAATTTTATTTTAAAACTATTTACTAATGTGAAGTTGCTTTAAAACAATCTGTTATATTATATATATATATATATATATATATATATATTAGGGGTGTAACGATACGCGTATTCGTATTGAACCGTTCGGTACGACGCTTTCGGTTCGGTACGCATTATGTATACCGAACGGTTCGTTGGAGTAATTAATTATATTTGAAAAAAAAAAAAAAGAGAGAGAAAGAAATATAATGATATGCGTTCAACAAGGTAGCCCAATAACCCAAACAACGTAACAGGCAACGCCGCTGACACTCCCGAAGAAGAAAAAAACACCATCTTATATGTTTATGTTAGGCTACTCAGCAGGCGCTCGCTCACTCAGTACGCGCTGAAGGCTCGTTGCAAAATAGCCAATGCGTTTAACAGACTAGAAATGAGAAGATCCTCCAATAACCAACAGGTCTGGTGTTTGGGTGCACTTTGGATTCCCTTTAAGCTATAATGGTGATGGCAAGAGAGTGGTGGATAAAAAAACAACGGTATGTCGCATCTGCAACATGACAGGGTACACCAGCGGGATTACAAAAAAAAAAAAAAAAAAAAAAACAGCGGGAATATCTGGGATATATGCGTCAGTACTATCTGGGAAAAGACGAAAAAAAGGAGAAACATGCACGCAGCAAACTATCCCTGCAGCATTTAGACACTATAGCTTACAGGGAATCCAACCCAAACACCAGACCTGTTGGTTATTTTAGGATCTTATATTTCTGGTCTGTTAAATGCATTAGACATTTTGCAACGAGCCTTCAGCGCGTGCTGAGTGAGCGAGCGCCTTAGGGGCCGTTCACATATCGTGCCTAAAAACGCATGGAAAACGCTAAGCGCGTCTTTCTCCTCCTTTCCAAAGCGCTCGGGCAGAAGCGCTCATGAGGCATCTGTCTTTGCTAAGCAACAATGACGTGCTCTCTCCATGAGACGCGGAAATTTCAGCGAAGGATAAATGGATTTGCAGCTCTAAAAATCGCTTGCAGTAGCTCTGCTACTGAATTTATTTCAAAATTGCAATCCATATACAACTATGATCAGCTGTTCCTTCATCTTGGCTGAGCTCTCAACGTTGTTACGGGAAAGGATGAAGCTGATTGGTTGGTTCTTGTCACATGACCCGCGGTGCGCTTGCGGCATTCTGAAAAGTTGAGATGTTTTTACATTTTGCTGTATCTAAAACGTATCGAACCGAACCGAACCGAACCGTGACATCAGTTTATCGTATCGAACCGAACCGTGAATTTTGTGAACCGTTACACCCCTAATATATATATATATATATATACATACATAATATAATAATAATATATAATAATATATACGCAATATAAATACATAAAATACAACCAATGAACCTTAAAACCGAGCCGAAAATACAGCAACGAAAAGCAACTTTTAATATTCATATCAGTGAAACATATTTTGTAGCCTATTCAAAACAAACTAAACACAGACAAGCCTTTCATTTGCATATGGAAACCAGGAATTTATATGCAATTCTATCCAAAACATAACAATTAAGCAATCTCAGACCCATCACACTATGATCTCATTCATATAGGCCTATGCAGTATTCACGGTTTACAAATACTGAGGCAAACGCACCTGTAGTTGACATACAGCATGCAAACATCAAGACTGTGGGTTAAATGTATATTTGAAATGCTGCAACTGATCATCAATTCTTCCATTTAGCATTTGCGATTCCCTTAAATAGTCATAACTGTGACTAATGGATTTGCAACTGCACAAATATTCATTGCAATCTCACAATTAATAAGGTCATTAAACTGCATGCACAGTATTCGAAAAATGTTTTGAAATAGTTTCAACTGAGTCACTGCTGTGACTTGCCACGTGTTCATTTATATAACGCTAAATAAATCCAGTGCACTTTATTCCAAACAAAGGCACACTGTTCACTAAACAGTGGTAGGATTGCATAAACACAGAAAGGTACATGACAAGCAGTTTTAAATGCAAGCATGTGAAAGGAATGATTGTACCTGTGCTGATGCTTCTTCTGAATGCAGCTACAAGGAATAAATCCCAACTTCACTCATTTGGTTTTAAAAGAGCAACATACTGCAGACCGACTCCACGCTGACAGGGAAAGAACAACATCTCTCTCGCTCTCAAACACTGGTGACACATCAGAGGCAAATTACTGCGTCCCCTCAGCCAATCAGAAGAGGGCTGAATGAGAGCCACAGCGATGATGTCACGGAGCAGGTTCCTCTCGTCCTGCCTTCAGGCCAGCTCTCTCTCTGTTTTTCTCTCCTCTTGTTCTGCCGCTTTTCCTCATTCAAGCTCATGCTAATGGACATATTTTTCTCTGCTGTGACTAGTTTCACAACAGAGTTCATGTTCATCGCGTTTTCACTCTCTATCACAGGTTTAGTGTGTCAGTGTATGATAAATCTTGTGTAGAAATAAAGGGTGTTTATTATACATACAAAAGGCCTAATTTTACTTAATTTGATGATGCAGAGTTAAAAAAATATAAATCAAACAAGCGCAAGCACGTAACGCACAGTTTTTTCACAAAATAAGAATTACGATTTTTAAGCAAGTTTTTGCCACTGAAAATAAAAAACATACAAAAAGATAATTGCAACTTTTTATAAATGCAGAATTGCGAGAAGTTTCAATTGTGAGAAAAAAAGTCAGAATTTTGAGAATAGTGAGATATGAATTCAGAATTCTAACTTTTTCTCTCGCAAGTTTACATTTCTCAATTCTGACTAAAGTTCCTGCTACAGAACACATTTTTTTTATTGTGGTTTTATATCTCACAATTCAGACTTTCCATCTCTTCTCAGAATTGCTTGTTAAAATCTTAGATCATATCTTTTTTTTTCTCAGAATTGGGAAGGAAAACTTTTTTTTTTATTGTAAGATATAAACTTAGAATTGTGAAGAAAAAAAGTCACATAAGTCGCATTGCCTTTTTATAAATTATTTTTTAAAAGTATACCGTGGTGGAAACGGGCTTCCAAATGTAGCAGCTTTAATGCCCTAATAAATCAAACAAAAGAAAAGCTGTCAAATATTATAAAGGTTAGGTTTTAATGACAAAAAGTAGTATTTAAAATGTATGTATTTAACTTACAATCTGCAAAGAGTGAAGAAAGTGGAAATCAGGATTAGGCATTAAATAATTAGTATTCAGAATCAATCATGTTGTCATTCATGTGAAAATGTTAAAAATTGAACAAATATTCATACTGTAACCTGACAGCAGGAACTGTGCCTTTGTGTCAGTGTTTTTTTTTTTTTTGCTGATTAAGGGAGACAAAAATGCTACAAAATGCATCATATTTCATGAGAAAGTGTGACGTGTTCGAGCAAAACAGCCTCTATTTTTGGAATCAGCAGCCTAAAATAAGTATAAAAAGCAGCATTGGATTTCATTCAGCAGGCTCTTGGGTTTCTCGAACAGGTGAGAATAAAGGGAAACCCGTCCTATTCCACACCTGTTTTTGAATCCTACGCCCTGCATCTGTGTGTGAGCCGCCCATCACCATAGAAACATACAAACTTTGACCACCACAAGTGGAGGAGGGTGTTGACATCACAGAGGGGAGTAAGAAGTAATGAACAGCATCTGGGCTGAAATTACCGACTGAATGCGACTCTGATAGTGTGTCCCAGCTACACCTTCCAGCCTCATGTATTGGTTTTTTTCCTCCTTGAAAGCAAAATGCTGAGTGAAACAACAGAATAACAGCTAATAAGAACATATTTGATGATAATATACATTTGAAAAAATTATTTTTGTATGGTTTTCCAGCAAATATATCCAATCATCTTTGCTGAATTTACATTTCTTCGGATGTAACTTGCATTTTCTTAACCTTTTCTCTCTCTCTTTTTTTAAATAAATGTTTATTTATCCTTTAAAATAAAAAAACTGAGTATTTTTTTAATATTATTATTATTATTAAATCATGAAAATACATATTTTTCACAATACTAGAAAAATATTTTTTTTTATTAATCCTTATTAATAAGGATGTTAAGACAAACCAGACAAAATGACAATTATTTTATGCAGTGTAGCATAAAAAGAAAGAATACATATATCATTAAATAAATTAATCGTAACAATTATTAATCAATTAATAAGTTTATGAATTATTGAATAAATAATTGGCATGTATGAATGAATTAATGCATGCATAAATAACAAATAAATAAAATAAGCTAATAAACAATGATTTAATAATTAAACAAATAATATAAATTAATAAAAAATATGAAATAAATCATTAAATAGATGAATAAATAAACTAATGAATAAATGAATCAATAGGTTAATCCATAAATAATAAAAATGATGTCTGCATGAATGAATGAATACATACATGAAAATGAATAAACAAATGACTGAATGCATAAATAAATTAATGAATCAAATAAAATCCAAAGCGATTTTTGAAGACTGTCATTAAAATCAATGGATTTGAAGCGTTCGCAGACACAGTGTAAACTCTCATGTATAAGTCATAGAAAACTTCTGTCTCGACTCACTAACTCTTCTTCAAACACTAGTTCTGGTTCTGCTTTAGCTCCATGTAGTTATCACACAGCAAACAAACAGCCAAAGCTTTTTGCAAAGCAATGAAATAATATTTCTCCAACTCTCTCTCTATTTCTCAGTGTTCCTGACAGCTTCATCAACAGGACAAGTGAAAGGCCACACAGTAAACACTGTTTGTTTAATGCACAAGACAATCTCTCTCTCTCTCGCTCTCATTTGTATAATGGTCTGGCAGAGTGCACCGAAACGCATTACGCAACATCACATGCAGTGTAACTGCCATAATAATACTGATCCATTTGCCTGTGTTGATATAAAAACAACAAAAAACACAAAGGTGCCTGCCAGTATCTAATGCTCCATTCAGCCCATAATAAAACAGGCCCGGTTCCACATAATATGCATGTGATCAGTTTCAGGTGTGTGTAAAGGTTCAGATGTCCAGATACATGTGTATGTGTGTGTGTGAGTGGTCAGGTAAAGCCTCACCTACTGAATCATGTCGTCTTAAACCACAGCCCTTGGTACACACACATGCACGTGTTCAGGGTATGACACACGTGCAAATGTTTAATTAAGCTCTGAGTGGACCTAATTAAATCCTAATTCACTCCGGCTTCATGCACACACACACACACACACACACACACACACACGAAGGCCTTGGTTGTGTTTCACATCTCTGGACCAGTCTGTTATTGTGTTTGCCAAAGTCAACCAACTAGTGATTTTCAATTAGAAAGGTTTAGTTTTGAGTTGATCTAGATACTTTGCGAACACTTGAGGCATTTATATGCAATGCATTATAAAATTATTTTTAATGCATTAATAATGCCTTGTAATGCACTTTATAAAGCACTGCATGATATTATGAATAATTGTAACCACAGTTAACATCATTCATAATAAATCTTGCAATGCATTATAAAACACGACAACCAACTAATTTCAGATGTAACACAATCTACAAATATTATAATGCATTTTAACTTTGGTAACAATACTGAAAAGATATAATGCATTACAGCGTACATTAAGAATACTTATATAATGCATTATGGATATATGCTTCAAATAAAGTGAATATTTCTTTCATTTTTAACTGGGTGCTTAAAAGGTAACACATTTAAAGAATCTGTGCATCTAAATTCAAGCAACAATGCTGCAGTATTAATAAAACACCAATTATGAAGCAACATATTTCACACAATGCAATGCACTGGACCTGACCTGACCAGACTTCAATTTCTGATTTTTAACATCCTTATTTGATCGGACTGCCAAGAGTTAAAACATTTAAGACATCATAAAAATGAATATACATATACACTATATAGCATATGCCAGTAGCTAGATTGTCTGTATTGTAAAAAGCGCTAAACAACTAAACTGGACTTGACATGGTGTTGAACTTTAATTGATACGAGAGCAAGCTATCATTCACAAACAGAATATTGTGCACTATGCAGTAAACTAAGACGGAATCCATTCCAGATAGATCTTGTGTTTCTTTTGCCTGTAATTAGTCTTTCAGTGAGGTGAGAGAGGATTAAGCAGAGAGAGAGAGAGAGAGAGAAGCGGGCAGGTGTTAGGCGGAGGCTCTTGGCACACAAGCATCATTTAACATGAAAGTGTTAAATATTTACAGCGTTCCTGAGTGTCACGTTGGGACAGGCTATCGGTTTTAGCACTAAGAAAGGTTTATTTCTCTCTCACACCCTCATAAAACAGGTTATGAAGGAGAAAAGAGGTCTGAGAAGGAGAGAGAGGTCTAGATGAGTCTGAAACCAAGAGAAAAGAGGAATAAGCTGTTCACATCATGTCTGAAATAATGCAATAAGTTTCTATGATCTCCACATTAATGGTACATCTCTTACTGTATGGTCTCATTTGTTTAGGAGAAACATCTGAGGTGAAGTTAACTTCTTCCATGTTGACTATAAATTTACAAAAAGAGTGCTGCAGGAATGAGTCCTAGAACCCTGTTTCTGGTTCCATCATCCTGAAGTCTTCCAAACCCGCAAAAGCTTTGCTTCTTTTCAGAACACAATTTAAGATATTTTGGATGAAAATCGTGTGATTGTCCCATTGACTGCCAAGTAAATTACAGTCAAAGTCCAGAAAACGATGAAAGACATCATCAGAATAGTCCATCTGCCATCGGTGGTCCAACCATAACGTTATGAAGTGATGAGAATATTGGAATGTAAGCAAAGAAAACAAATAACTCCATGAATTCAACAATTCGTCTCCTCTGTGCAGCGTACGCTCTTGTGTAAGCCACGATTCAAAATGTGTAAGAATCATAAACTCCTGCTGGTCACAGAGCTTACTTTCTGCAACAATCCAAAATCTGACGGAAAAATCCAAATACCTTTTTTTTTTCTTTTGGAGGGAACGAACTTGCATATTGGCCTACGAAAATACATAAACTCTGCAGCACTTTATAAATAGCAGCATTAGTTCAACGAAAAGTGTTAGTTTCAGGTGTCCAACTAATGGAAGATAAGGATTTTAGGGAACCTGTTTGAAAACAGTCATTATTTTAGCATTTCCAAAGGATGCCACTAATGGTGCATAAACTACATGAGTCACCTTTAAGAAAGTGCAACATCTGTGCAATAATGACAGCACTACTTCATCAAAAATAATCCTATTTGCATGCAAAACCCCAACACAAGCACATTAGTCACGGATGGGTATTTCTGCCTCTGTGAATCATTTACCTTTTACATACCTGTCTGATTCAGCAAAGGCCTCTGAATCCTTCATCTAATCTGGACTGAGACTTGATCGCTCCAAGCCTACATGTGAGCTTGAAATCAACGCTCTTAGAAGTTGTTAATCAGCTGTAAGAGGCTTTGGGGACGCAACTAAAGATCTCCACATTTATAGAGTCTGTTTATGTTCGTGAAGAACCTGATCTTTATATCCATGTCAGTTTACATCACTGTAACATCTGCGAAAACTGACGCTCTCCGACAGCTTGCTCCTTTGACACACAGTCCCAAGTCCTCAGTCTAGTATAACACTTCCCGAATGGCAAGGCGATGATGTCATAGGCCACATGGGGACCGTTGCTGGGTCCACCAGGGTCTTTGAAACTTGACTATGACAGGCAAGAGATCACACAGAGTCGACACCCGGGAAAAGCAACTGAAGGAAACCTGGAGTCACCAAGAGTGTGTGTATGTGTGTAGAGTTCTTTTGTATATTCTTTTCCTTCTTCCCACCGATGGTTGACCTCTGGACTCATATGTAAATCAACATCCTCATTCACCAGATTGTGTTTCACCGGTGATCTTTTATGACAGCGCTCTGTGTATTCTGTATACACTATTGGTCCAAAGTTTTGTTTTTAAAAAGATATCAGTAGTTCTTTTCAGCAAGGACGCATTAAATTGATTGAAAGTGACAAGTAAAGACATCCATAATGCTACAAAAGGTTTCTATTTTTACTTTCTACTCACCAAATTATCCTGGAAAAAAAATGCATCATGGTTTCCACAAATATATGAAGCGACGACTGTTTTCAACATCGATTATAATCAGAAATGTTTCTTGAGCAGCAAATCCGTATATTAGAATGATTTCTGAAGATCATGTGACACTGAAGACTGGAGGAATGATGCTGAAAATACAGCTGCGCATCACAAGTATACATTACAATTCAAAACATATTAAAATAGAAAACTGTATTTTTGATCAAATAAATGCAGCCGTACATGCAGCTCATGAAACCTTTCAAACCTGTTTGACCTACGCTCTTTTGCTAATTATAAATAAAGATATTTTGAAGAACATTGGAAACCAAACGATATTTGACACCACTGGATTTCATTGTGTGGAAAAAACATTCTTCAAAATATCTTCTTAAATAAATTAGGGATTTAATAGTTTTTTTATTTTTTTGAATGAAGCCTGGAATTTTCCCGCCACACTAAAACCACTGTAAAGGCAGCCAATCAGATTTTAGCTTCAATTTGAGTTTGGCCTCAATATCTCCTCCTAAAATCTTGTTTCCTTCCTTCTCTATCTGTACATAGGAAAGGCAATAACTCTCTTTTCACATTTCTCCCGTGTTCTCTCACCTCTGATCTGGAATCAGTCTGGATGAATGCGACACCAGCACCGTCCTCACACAACCAGGTGTGACACAATGCCTCTCATTATATAAGCATTATCCAGGCTGAGATGGGCCTTCTGTCTGTGTGTGTGTGTGTGTGTGTGTGTGTGTGTGTGTGTGAGTGTGTGTGTGTGTGTGTGTGCGCGCCTCACTGTGTAAATTGCAGTGTCAGATGTCATTGTCACCCCATGCCAAAGACTCACACTCGCTCTCAAACGGTTCTCGGATCTCTTGAAAACATACATAAATATTTATGTATAAATAACAAATAATATTTTATTACAAAAAAATAAAAAAATAAAATGAGGTTTATTTTTATAATTGCAATTTCATTTTTCTAGATTTCTCTACAATGCATTTGCAATTATTGTATTATAGAAAATAACAGCATGTAAATAAACAAATGAATGAATACATCTATAATGTAAATATAATATGTAAATATAATATAGATTATATTAAATATAATTTACATGCTTTTAATTAGTGAAATAATTACAATAGCAAATTTTTTGCTTTTCTAGATTTCACTACTATGCAGTTGCAATTATTTTATTTTAAGAAATAACAGCATTTAAATAAATTAATAAATACATATTAATTCTTAAAAAAGGGGTTAATTGCAATTACAAACTAAATAATTTAAGTGTCTTTGCAACTAATCAAACAATTAATTATGATTAATCAAACATTTAACAAAAACAAGAAAGTTAATTTTCTGAAGAAAATAAGAGGTGCTCTGTTCTGAAATAAAGAATACAGTTCGTTCAGATGTTTGCTTAACAGTAGTAGTGATGCTTTTCTTAATAAATACAAATCAATATGTTAACTTAAGTTTTAAACACTTTTATCCATTTTTTTTTTTTTTACCCAGCAGTCTTTAAAAACCTGACAGGACAGAGTGCAAACTCTTAGTTTTTTTTTAAGTTAAATAACATATGTGCATTAAACAAACTTCAAGTGATAGTTCACCCAAAAATGAAAATCAAATAAAAACATGAAATAAATATAAAAATGTAATGTTAACCCTTACATACATCTTTTTTTTAAAACACTAACAAGTGAAGTATCAGTTTTAGCCCCGGAAGGCTGAACAGTTCTTCAGATCACTGTGTACCAGCACTGAAACCACAACACATGCGATGCTGTAAACCACACGCCATTGCTCACTCCTGAGAGAACACAGGCGTCTTTGTGTTGTCAGTGATGCCAGTGCTCTGTAACCTATATCTGTGCGTGTGTGTGTGTGTGTGTGTGTGTGTGTGCTCAGCCCCGCCCCCTAGAGGTCTCGCCATACACGTCCTCCTGTCACCATGGCAACGCTCCACACCTGCCAATTTCACCTGTAACTCAGGCCCATATCATGTGTCCAGCATCGCTCGCATGTGCTCTCAAAAACAACACTCACGCTTTTACCGGCTCCACAGGCCACAGGTCTAATGTCAGCAAACAGTTAGACAACATTAGACCCATATGTGAGTTTTTATCAGAAGGAGATATATATATATATATATATATATATATATATATATATATATATATATATATATATAAATAAAATAAAATATTTTTACTATTTAAAATATCAGTTTTCTGTTTGAGTATATTTTAAAATGTAATTTATTTCTGTGATGCGCAGCGGAATTTTCAGCATCATTCCTCCAGTCTTCAGTGTCACATGATCTTCAGAAATCATTCTAATATACTGATTTGCTGCTCAAGAAATATTTCTTATTATTAATGTTGAAAACAGTTTTTTTTCCCCCAGAATTCGTCATACTGACTTTTAATTTAAAAAAGCATAAGCCACCAGACGCTGTGCGTACAGTGATTTAACTCTAGAAAGATGCTTCTATTGCAACAGAAATGTAAAAAAGTTCAATAGTTGCAAAACAACTTATTAGCCACTTAGTAACACCATAAACCCCAACAAAATGCACAGAAATGTGCAAAAAAACAGTCACAAACAACTGTATTGCAGTCACCTACTTCATCCTAGCATTGCTACACAGGATTATTCACTGGTGTGTGCTATCAGAAAATGTAAAGATCTAGTTAATGTTAACAGTATGGTTAGCAGTGCCTTACATTAATAGAGAATTCAGCTGATGTTCTTCTAAATGTTATGTTCAAACACCATTACATTTGTTTAATAAACCACTGGTCAACAAGTGTGAGTGAGGAGAGACAGGAAAGACTTACATTTACAAAGAGCATTTGGAAATAATCAACTAAAAAAGCTATTTCAGGATCTACAGCTCTGCTGTCCTGTCAATAAACTATTATAGATAACCTAAATGGACATGGAGTTTTTTTTGTTTTAGGAAATTAAACTTTTTTTTATTCATCAAGGATTCATTAAATGGTCAAAAGTGACATTAAAAGACATTTATAATGCTACATAAGATTTCTATTTCAAATAAATGCTGTTCTTTTGAATGTTTTATTCATCAAATTATCCTGGAAACATTTATCAGTGTCCACAAAAATATGCAGCAGCACAACTTTCAACATTAGTGACAATCAGAAATGTTTCTCGAGCAGCAAATCAACATATCAGAATGATTTCTGAAGATCATGTGACACTGTGCAGAAGAGTCTTCTTTGAACGATCTTACAGGACCCAAACTTTTGGACAGTAGTGTATGTAAACAATTAACAGCCCCAGAGCACTATGGGACTGAAGTGAGCTGCTCTTGGTCTTACCTTCGCACCGTGAGCCGCAGCGTTTTGTACGATCCTTTAACGAGAGATATGGCCTCCTGCCTCCATCCGCTCAACTCCAACTCATTAATGATGACCACCTCGTCTCCCGCCTGCAGGGGGTGCTGCAACAGAGATGCCTTCCCGCCCTCCTCTACCTGCGGGACGTTAAGAAAACACACACAAACAGACCATGAGCACCATGTGCGGTAACAGACAGAGGCTACGAGGGCTCGACAAACTAAATTAAAACCACATGGACGCTCAGAGCCCCCAGTAAAACCAACCAGAATTCAAAGAATGTTTTCTTTGGACCTTTACGCCTACACATACGCTGAGTCTCCAGACACTAATATTTTGGTCACACGTCCAGGTCGGACAGAGGATGGAGTCCAAAGTTATAAAAAGCTTAGCAACATCCTCACAACAGAGATTGTCAGTGTGCACCTGAGAGGACTCCTTTCACTCTTTTACGGCTTCTAAACAATACACGGAGCACAGGGCTTTATTCGTGCACAGGAAATGTAATGATTAGACATTACAAACACAAAGAAACCTCTGTCAATCCCAAGTAGCATCTCACCGAGGACAAAGAAAGACAGAATTGGTTAGATAAGATCGGTTAATGCACTCTTTTCTTGAACTCTTGAAAGCAGGTACTGGGTTTTTCAGTTGTATTTGTTTTGACGACGGATCTCCAATACACTAAAGAAAAGTCCTTTGGTGTGACAGTAAAATATTCCCCCTGGAAACCGATGTATTTATGTGACAAAAGCAATTAAGAGGAATAGCCTGCATTTCAATGATCTTGTGATTTGTGTCAAAGACGTTTAAATAGAGTTTCTATAAACAGCACTCTTTGGAATTTCTTTCTAAATAAGAAATGTTGCATTGGCAACTAACTGAAATTAAATAAGTTTAAGCTGAAGTACTAAAATAAAAAAAATCTAAATAAAAAATAAAATTAAATCTAAATATACTTATTTTTAAAACTAACAATGACAAAAGCACAAAACAAGATTTATTCATATTAAAAATAAGATAAGCTAAAAAACTAAATTACTAAAACGTTAACTAAAATCAAGTTCAAAAATACAGCACAAACATTAAAATCTTTAAAAAGAAAAATATTTAAATAAAAGCTAATTCAAAATATGAATAAATGCTATTAGTATATAAATGATAAACATGTTCCAGGACTCAAAAGGCTGTAGAAACTCCTCCTCTGTAAAATCTCATCTCTGACTTTGTTTAGGACTCGTTTGAAACAAAATACAGAAATAGCCGAAACTATTTATTTGCATAAAGCAAGCCACAAACAGAGAGTCATTAAGCTTTGCTTTAGTTCTGTCATATACATTATTATTAAAATTCAGCACTTAAATTGAATGTCAAGCCATATTTATTTGGATACAGATTTCCTAAATATTTTTTAAAGAAGCTTACAGGAATGTATAATGTCAAAAAAAAATCATAAAATTAAACTAAAGATAAATAGTAATAAATAAAATAAAAAAATACTAAATCTGAAATAAAATAATTATTAATAAATTTAACAATTTATATAAAATATTATATTTAATTAGATTTATAATAGATATAAAAATAAAACTTAAGTTTACATTTTTAAGTTAAAGTGCTTAAATGAAAATAAAGCTTAATAGAAATATTTTAAAATAGAACAAATAAAAATAATAAAATCATGCAAAAAATTACTAAAATTTAAATGGACAATCTAAAAACAGAAGCTAATTCAAAATATTAATATTGTTATAGTACATAAATAATACTAAAGTAACAGTAAACACCAGTAACACTAGGACTGACCATGCAAATCTAGCCTAGACGTATGACCTATTGAATATAATATGTGACCATATTAATAAGTCAGCCAATATTTTATATGCTTACCAAACAACAGAAAGTCATTGTAATTGGCTTTGGATAAAAAAAAAGCCTGCTAAATGATTAACAACCAATAAAACCAAAACATACAGGTGGACAGCCAAGTGATTTCTTCCAAGAATAAGATTTGACCTCTGGTTTACTGTTAGCATTCCTTAACTGGAGACAATTCAGTGCCAAGCAAAAGAAGTCCTTCAGGAAGCCCTTTCAAGACAACACAAACTAGCAATTCATTCTCCTTCTAAAGACATGCATTTGGAAATTGTCTCCAATTGTTCATCATTTCCTGTTAAAACCTGTCTTTCGCTTGGCTCTTTCCTGACGACGCTTTCTCTCAAAAGCCCTTCCATGAGCTGCTTCCTCACGGCATTCAAATCACGACATATTCAGAATAATCGTACGAGCAAGCATGTCTTCCCTTTCACAGGTTACTGAGTGTAAAGCCGGCCAGCTTAAAGAAAAGACGGCTAGCGGAGATTTACTTAACACTCGGCCTCGGGCCATCAATAGAAGTGTTTAATTGTGGATGTGCTGCCAAGACGGTGACAATGAATCCATTAATATGTAACTGAACAAAGCGTCTAATTCTCTTAACCTTATTTTAACCCCCGACTTCCTGGGGTCCAGGCCGCTCTTAGCTTGTCTTCTAGTGTCCACACTGTAAACAACACAGTGCATTCTGAAACGGACGGATAAAAGAGCAGCTCAGTATTCAGGACTACATAAAGTACGGTTGGAATCGCTATGAAGGTTTTTTTTTTTTGACCATCTCTTCTTTAGTTGTTTTGCAGGCTCTTGCGAATTCTGCCTCTGACATTCCGCTCTCTCTCTGTTGGGTCTTTGCCAGAGGCCTGGGCTTTATCCTGCTCTGTATTTGCCTGCTCTCAACAAGAAGATGAAGGGCTATGGACAATGTGGGGGGTCAGAGAGAGAAGAGATGTTTGGATGAAGATAAAACCGCTGCATATTATTCAGAGTGGCATATTATTCATGCTGTTTTTGCAGTATGCAGTAAATATCAGGGTCTGGGAAGCTACTTGTAGTCGAAGTAGTTCAACTACAGTACAGCAAGTCTTTTTAAATACAAAACAAGTTACATCACCTGTTTATTTATCTCATTTTATTCAGCAAGGATTCATTAAATTAATGAAAAGTGACAGTAAAGACATTCATAATGTCACATAAGCTTTCTATTTCAAAATAAATGCTGTTCTTTTTAACTTTCTGTTCATCAAATAATCCTGAAAACATTTTTCACAAAAATAAAGCATCAGATTTCAGACAAAATTAATGCTGCATAAGTATTTCACGTAAGTATGTACTTTGATAATACACTACTGTTAAAAAGTGTTTTTTTTTCTGAGTACATTCATTGAGCAAGGATGCGTTAAATTAATCAAAAGTGAGTAAATGCATTTATAATTTTATATACTGTAAATTCTGTTCTTTTAAACTGAATCACAGTTTTACAAAAATATGAAGTAGCACAACTGTTTTCAATACTGATGAAAATAATAAATGTTTCTTGAGCAGCAAATCAGCATATTAGAATGATTTCTGAAGGACCACGTGACACTGAAGACTGGAATAATAAATAACATTATATAAGGTATAAATTACATTTTGAAATATATTTAAACAGAAAACAGTTATTTTAAATAGTAATATTTCACAATATTTGTAATTTTACTATATTTATAATCAAATAAATGCAGCCTCTGTAAGACATTTTCTAAAACATTGTCGATACAACTGCATCATGATATCACTGACCCCTTAGTACTGTTACTATAAATGATGTTTGTATTTGCATGTAAATATTAGCACATATCTAAATGCATATCTAAATTCATAATTAGCTTCTAGGTTGATATATAGAAAAACGTCTGCCAATTTTCTACAAGTAAAAGAATAAAATTGAAAGCGTGTGATAAATGTCTAAAAAGCATGTTTAAAAAATTAGCGCACTTACAATTTTAATCTTGCATGCTATTTAAGACAAACAACATGCAAATTTGGATAGATCCAGGCAGATCCATCCACCAACAGTTAATGTTGACGCTGCCACACACACTCAAGAGTAGATCGGAGTGTGAGGCGCTGAAAGAAGTCCATCTGTGACATTTACACCACCCATAAGCCCCGAGACTTCGCTCTATCTCTCCCTCTCACCCTTTCGTCCGTCACTCTTCCTCTGTATAACTCCTCTGTCTCTCTCCCCAGATAAGAGCAGCTCTCAAGGCCTATAGCTCCACTTCATCCTTCCTTATCTCCGGTTTCGTCCGGGTGTCTTAACCACAATCCGGGGCCGTATTGTTGCCATGGTTATGGTGACAAGCTCTTAAAGGGGGAGAGAATGGCCGTGGCTGTTGTTTGCGTCCTGCTCACTATTCAGCACAACACACTTCACAGCTCACTACGACACACAACACACTGCTCAGCATTGAAAACAAGACACCGCTTTACAGCACGCAACAGAAAGCACGCTATTCAGCGCGACACACATTACAAAAGAACCACATCAGACCAAACTGCAGCAGTATGTTAGTTCAAGCTCACGGGACAAACTACAGACAGATGAAGTGCGTCTCCTTTTGAGACAAGAACAGATTGCTTAATTCTGGCTGAAAACTTAGAAATGAAGCTGCTTTACAAATCACATACTGATGTACTTTGCTGGTGATGGTATAATATCCTTCTGTGCAAAAGTATTGGGTTAATAAAAAATAAAAAAAACGTTTATTCAGCAAGAATGCATTAAAGGAATAGTTCACCCAAAAATTTGAATTCAGTCATCATTTACTCACCCTCATGTCGTTCCAAACCTGTATGAGTTGCTTTCTTATGTTGAAAATATTTTGAAGATCGCTGGTAATCAAACAGTTGGTGGTTCCCATTGACTCCCATAGTCATTTTTTTTCCTACTATGGGAAGATAATGGGAACCACCAACTGTTTGATTACCAGCAATCTTCAAAATATCTTCTTTTATCTTCAACATAAGAAATCAACTAATACATATTTAATTTTTGGGTGTACTGTCCCTTTTAATTGATAAAAAATCACATTAAAAGGCATTTATAATGTAACAAAAGACTTTCATTTCAAATAAACACAGTTCTTTTTTTTGAATCTCAAACAGAAACATTTTATGATGGTTTCCATTAAAATATTAAGCAGCACAACTGTTGATAAAAAAGTTTCTTGAGCAAATCAGCATATTAGAACGATTTCTGAAGGATCATGTGACACTGAAGACTGGAGGAATGATGCTGAAAATTCAACATTGCATCACAAGAATAAATTATATTTCAACATATAATACAATAAAAAAAATATTATTTTAAATGGCAATAATATTTCACAATTTTACCGTTTTTACTATATGTTTTTAATCAAATAAATGCAGTCTTGGTGAGCAGAAGATAATTTTCACTATGTATTGGAAAATATTGTCATATATATATATATATATATATATTGTTAGATTGTACTTTTTTTCATTTGTATCGAGATACAATTCGTTATTACTTCACTTTTAAATCAGTTTTATTTAACATTAATAATCTCAAAGTGGACTAATCTCAGGCACTATTGCGGTCTATCACTAAATAGTCACACAAATGCATCAGAAAAACAATAGAAACAGTATGCAGAACTTCTGGCATACTGTGCTCACTGCGCTATGATTTGGGACTTCACCCTAATCTTGCATGCTATTTAGGACGCATACAATGTAAACTGGGATGCAGCCAAATGGTTTATTCAGTCTGGATCTTTGATTCCAGGACAGACAGAATTTGATGTTACATGCAATCCTAAATTACACATTTAGGGTCGGATTGGGCATAGTGAGTACAGATCCACATCAACATCTGTTTTCAACAGAAAATATAATTGTAATCAATTCCTGTTTATGCAGTTGAACATAAAAGGTACTGTATAAATGCAGGAGAGCATAGGCTATGGAATCCCATTATCACGGCAGTAGCTAAACCACAAACTCTCTGGATATTTTGTGTTGTTTTTCTGAGAGGCTAGAGAGAGAGATTGGAGTCATAACTCAAGACCAGAAATCCAGAGCACCAAATAAGGCAGGAAGGGGATCTCCTCTGCTTTTGCCTGTTTCCATCCAAGAATTACTCCCTGTTTAAGAAAAAACACCTCCAAACAAATAGAGCCATGCATTTTAATCAAACTAACCTTTCATATCAAGTCGTGAATCTAAAATTTGTAGGTAAATACTCTTAAAAAGTGGTTTTACACTGTTTTAGTGGAACATTTAATTTCCACAAAGACTTATATTCACCAATTCTCTAGTTTCAGGTACCAATGCTCAAAAAAAATCTAAAATTGAAAACACTATTAATCTCCCAAGGACCTCATAGCAACTCAAGAACACAATAGAACATAAATAGTGGGTTTTTGCTTTAACAAACCATTACTGAGTGCATGCAAAACACATCAAAGATCCTGACTGTAGAAATGGATAAATTACATGATTTAAACCACAGGAAAGTTGAGTCTGGGGAAATTAATATTTCTACATGAGATCTTCCAGGATTAGTCACACAATGAGCTCCGGAATTTTTGTTCAATTTCATGATTGTAAGCACCTGCTAAAGTTCATGTCAAGTCTAATTATATTCTTTCTTTCGTTCCCAGAAAACAAGTGTAGTTCTCCCAAATTGATCATTGGTTATGTACCACAAACATCCTGCTGCATGCATTTGGACTTGCATGATTCAAGACTTCGTAATCTCTTGTACAGCTAAAACACACACACAGGCATTGCAGAAGAGTGATAAAACTCTTATCAGTTTCAAGGAAAAAGCATTTACCCCCTGTGATACCAACAATTAGCCTCCATTATTCATCAAAATAAAGCCCTACCTCCTCTGGGTGAACTAGACAAAATATATACATGTCACATTCTCCTGTGAGGCCTAATCTTGGCATTTTCACCCTCTGGGATGTTTTCATTTCATTCCCATGTGTTTCCCTGACAGCAGTGCACTGATTAGCCGACATGACTGATCAGAAGTGATCTACAGTGCAAAAGAGCTCATTCTGATCACAAGATCTCAGATCAACCACCAGACCTGCTGTCAGGACTCATAATTCAGACCCGAGTAGATGAATCCATTCTGATCAATGTGACAGAAGTTCACAATTAATCACCAAACATCATTAGAATGCCTCTTTCCATTAGGAACTTGCAAACTTTTTAAACAAGCTTCACTGCAGTTGCTTATTTGTAATAAGTTAAACTAATGTCACTAGATAAGCTTATTGCTTCTGTTGGTTTACTTTTTTCCTTGGAAGGAAATTAGTTATATTTCCTGTTTTCAAGGGAAAAAATACATGGGTCGGAAATCTCAGATTAATTATATTCCATCCCAGTGCTTCCCACACATAGACTTTACTTAGGTGGGCCACCCAGGTATATTAACAGCTGCCCTGATATATATGGAGAAACATTTTTGCTTTTATTATTTTTTCCTTATACTTTTTTTTTTTTATCAGCCCAAAATAATTAAACCATTCGCGATCGATTTAATAGTGATAAAATTTTGTATCTGCTCGAAAGTATATTTCAAATCTGTGGGAAGCACTGCATCCTCATCAAAATGACGTAATGATAAATACTTCTGATGCTTAGGGTTGGTGACATAAAACCACTTAACAGTTTTAATTACTTAAAACCACACTGTTTTTTTGATACAAACTTGAATAATACTTCTAATATTTATCATTTTCACCTATCAGATAATGTAACAGATGAAAACAATCTCATAACCTCACATTTAAAGAGGGACTCAAGCCATCTAGGGATGAGAATATCTGAGACTTCTAGGTCACGTTACCAAACCTTTGACAAAATTGTCAAAAAAGCCCACTGTCTGTTGTCAATAGTGTAGCGATGTAAGAAGGTCAGTCCACATAGAAATCACTTTCAAACTATGCAGATTTCTATTCGTCAACATGGTAAATCGGCATAACCAATTTTGTGTGGGGAAATCTTTGGCCCTCACAAAAAATTTGCGAGTGTGGTTTCCAATTGAAATTACTATATTTTGCCAGTGAAAACTGCTGAATAAAATTAACTGTGACCACAACTTTACCTAGAACCTAGAAACCACCCAGAAAAGTCTAGCAACAACTTAAAAACCAACCTGAGAATGGCAACAACATTGGTGCATTGCCCACCATCAACTTCTACATTGTCAGAAAAACATTTTAAATTAAATTACAAATATAAAAGTATTTTATGCTCAGACTCCAGCCATGTGGGAGAATTAAACAGGAGGATGTAAAAAAATGTTTTATGAAGGTCGAAATCTGTTGCTCACACTGGTCTGGATGTCACACCAAGAATCTGACCCATACTCAGCAATTACCATCTAGATGCCTGAAGGACGTTCCCTTTCATTAAGAAGTGTGTGTGATATACGGACCCTACGGTCAGCAGTCTGCTCTGCACCTTAAAGTGACCTTCATAAGTAAAATCCATAATCAATAGCATGAGATGCATTTCAATAAATGACTAGGAATATGACTAGTGTAAAAAAAAAAAAACAGTAGCACCAAAACTCGATTGGATACTTATCTGAATGTCACTCCATTAGTCCACATCAAGTGGCATCTGTAAACAGTATATATTTCCTCAGAACTAACTAAAGTCACATTTCAGAGCCATTTTTACAATGACTTTTAATCTAACTGACAATAAAATAATTTTAGTGGATTTAAGTAGTTCGACAACCCTGATTTTGCCAAATTAGAAGATTATTGTGCATCAACATCAATCAATCAGAATAACTGGAAAAGGGCCAGAGTTCTGTAAGGTCTAGTTTCAGAGGCTTATACACCTCAACATATTATTTCCCTCTATTTTAAACAGTGTAAACAGAGTTTAAAACGCGTGCTTGTGAAATGTTCCACTTGGTTTGAAATATAATGGCATTCAGACTCTTCAAGTGTGACTTGAGTGTTGTATCACACCCTCTCTGGCATCTTACATTCACAAATTTAATTTCACTTCCAGCCACAAAACATGAATCCCTCATTATGTTTCTCTCTGGCGTATAGGATAACATGCTGACTGACACATTGTGACCCTCTGAGGGCTGAAGCTGTTATATTCAGGTGACAGACACACACTTTCATCATCTGAAAGACAGGTGAGTAAGGTGATACTTTACCTTCGATATGATTAACGGCTCGTCGTGTTCAAGCCCACCTTTGAGCGTGAAACCCCAGGGCGCTCCACCCTGCAACTGAGCCTCGACGAACACGAACTTTCCCTTTTGGATCACGGCACTGTTGCTGCCTGGAAAACTAGTATCCATCGCTGGAATGTAGCGGGAAAAGAATGGACGAGGTCGCCGCTTAGTAACTCAGTCAACCAATAATCTCCGTCCAATGATATGATGGGTCATTTCCTCGAATTACTTCATTCGGGATAATTTAACAATCCTTATTCGTGCTTCTTAGTCCTGATGCTAACTTACATCCCTTACGTTACGTTACCTGCCGGTCAGATTGAACGACACCACAACTTTTCCAGCCTTTCAAAATAATTTACATTCGCAAATAAGCAGTCAAATCTGATTTCATGTACCACTTTTCCGGGCAGTGGTCTCACTTTTAAACTCCGTTTGTCAGCCCTTGCTCGCTTCCGACTTCATTTTTACATCACAATAGAATTTGATTCATTTCACTGCGTCCAAAGACAGAGCGCTCGCGCCCGCCGCGCGCTCAGATTCCTGTCAGGAAGAAAAAGGTCCTGCGCGAGCTTCCGAAATCATCGAATCTGTGCGAACCCGCGTTTCAGCTTTTAAAATACATAGTATTGAAGTTTTCTTTTCTTGTTGATGCGCTGAAACTCTCCGCAGCCACGGATGAGGGAGTCTGTGGTCGACCCCCCGACACCCACCTTACTCCAGTTCATCGGAATCGCGGTGACGCGCATGCGCGAACTGTCCAAACCGCTCTAACAGAGTGAAATAATACAACAACCCCCGAAATCACGTAACGTTACTGTCTACGACAGATACTGCTTGACATATTGTAGTCAAATCACCACTTCATCCTCCCACATTATGCAGAGAAAACATAAAAACAGACAGACTCTAATAACAAGTCTGGTCAAGTCACCCGATTCATATTTCGAAGGACTTTGCACGCATTCTGCTTTTCTTTCTCTCAAGGAGTGTAGAAAAATACAGTACAACTGGTTCACTCAAAGATTTGGATGAATGCATTTGACTGGAGTCCTTACCCGCAGCTTAACTGCTCAAGAAGGGAGTGGATATCAAGTTTTCTCGGCTCAGACATTAACGGTTACATTTAGGTTTAACATTTCTACCGTCCTAGAACTTGCCTTAAATGTTCCGTAAGCGATTTGAAAGCCAATCATATATCGCCCGTGTTATCTGACAGATATTACTGTAATAAATGTCTCTGTTTCTTTGACAATCATAGACTACTCTGTGAACTGGATTCACACATACTGCAGCGGGCCGCCCTTTTTTACCCAATCACGAACGCCCTCTACCTGTCAATCATTTTGCGCGTCCAGGTTTGCTGACATGAGGTTTTTTGACAATGTTTTTATGGGCGGGGTTATAAAGAAAGTGGGTGTGGTTGCACGTATTGGAGTTTTTTAATCCAGCGTCATTTTGTAGGCCAAAAAACATTTTCCATAGTTTTTTTAAGAATCTCAAATTTCCGTTCGTTTTTAAAATAGATTTTCATGTTTTGTTATTATTATTATTATTACATCTAAACTCTGCAAAATTGTACATCAAATATGATTGGGTGTAATTTGTTATATTTTTATTCATAAATCATATTGCTATTCTAAAAACCCATTGGAATTTGGCTCAGAAATGCAATTGGTTTTGTATAATAGGGAACAGTTTCTTTTTTCTTTTTTCGCTGACTTTAGCTAAATGTCTGAAATCATTTGCTGCACATTTAAAATGTAAATAAATAAAACTTTGCAACATGCAAAGGGTTTAAACCTATGGCAGTGAAGTTATGTGCCCGCGCTCTTGTGCTGTTTAAAGTTGACTGATGATACACTGAATCAGTATGCTTCAAATATAAAACAGATGTCTAACTTTTGCCCAACATTCTGGGGTGTTAAAGCAAAAGCATCTGGAAATGTAAAAATGTGGTTTAAAAGGTCAAGATATGCGAGTTTTGTTTACTTTTTCTTTATAAAATGGATTTCGATTTTCAAATTAATATACTGAAAACTTCATTTAAGTTAATGTTGACACTGTAAAGTAGAAAGAGCTGGAAAACCATGGTAAATATGTCATTTGTATTTATTCAGGACAACCCTGACCTATTAATCATCATCTTAACCTGTTTTTTCTTGTCTTTACCAGCAGCAGCTGCAAGATCTGACCTTGGTTATAAATGAAGTAACACTCCTGCAGGGCAAGTTTTACCCATACTTTATTTTGGCCTCCTTAATTATTGAAATTGTATTACTCCAGGTATTCATCATAGAAAAGCATGTTCAGTTTTGTTTTTGAGGTGTTGCAGGGTCTGACTCCTTTTATTGGCAGCATGATCCTCAAGTAAAAATGTCAAAATAATATACTTTCTGTAAATGCAAGATCAGTTGAGAACACAACTAACTTTGAACCCCCCCCCCCCCCCTTTTTTCCTTCATAAAAACAAATTTTTTAAGTTAGAAAGAACCTGTCCCTGTTTTGGTTTCTCAGTAAAACATTTTCCTGTACTTCTTTCATGGTCACTGAAAGCTCCAAAGGTACCTTTCATCATTACAATAGCACACCTGCGGCATAGTGTAACAGGTGTGGCTACTGAGGCAGTCTAAAGACACATCTGAACATGTTTACCAATGACATCATACCTATGAGGTAATTTCCTGATGTCTAACTTACAGAAACAAACAAACAACAGAACAAAACAACTTGCAGAACCCCTTTGCACATGATGTTCTTCAGAGCTGGCACACATACCCCGTTGGCATACATGGATGAAATGCTAATAGATTTTTGCGGAATGTAACTCACATGAAACCTTAAAGTGCTTTAGTGGTCTACTCATAATATAAATACCATTCTGTAATACATGCAAGTGGTTGACTCATTTAAGGACCATCTTCTTACGTGATGATATTCTCTATCAACACATCTGGATTTTTTCATTTGTTATATAGATGTTCAGGAGTGAGAGTGTTTTGACAGACTAATAGCATAAAAGAGTGTTATATTTTTCCATAGTTTATAATTATGGGAAAAATATACACAACCTCAAGCCCAGGGGCGGATCTAGAAAAATATTGATGGGGTGGCGAGAAGGGGGCAGGAATTTTTGAGGGGTGGTAACATATGGCAGACGTATATATACTGAATTTAGTCACAGTTATCACAGTTTGATGATAAATATATGTGCACACTACAAAAGGACACAGGCTGCCATTCACAAACTTAATCTCATGCAATCAATGTCTTGCATTTGAAACAGTTCATATAAGACATAAGTGACCATACCCCTAAGCACCACCACACTCACTAATGCATGCAGTATGCATCCACATGTAATTAAGAGCATTATAAAAGGTTCAGTGTTATCAATATGTCAATTTATTATAAGAAAAACAAGATTTTAACAGCCAATGACATTTACAGATGGGGAGACTCAATTGATTTTCTACTGTTTAGTGTTAATCACCATCTAACTCAACCAGTCAAGAGCTACATTTAACCTTAGATGTTATATGAATATGGTCCCTGAAGCATAGCTTTTATTAGCTATAATAATAATCAAATAAACATTATAGGCACAAATACAAATGTACTTGTACAAATGTAGAAATTGTTTTTGAAAAATATGGTGTTATTGTTTTGGCAAGTTTAAATTTGTGTGATATTCCTTTAAAATAATGTTTTAGTATATCTTTTTTAAAGTAGGCTATATTTTACTGTGCAATTTCTTACATAATTTCTTCAAGTTAGACCAAACTTTTATTTTGGTGAGTTGTTGACAGAGTTTCTGTGTTTTTTAATTAACTATTATTATTAGCTATTAGGCCTACTTGAAGTATAGCATACTCTATGTGCAATAGTACTATAGTTCTGTTTGAATTTCTTCAAGTTATACTGAGATTTTATTTTGACAGGTTGTCATAAAGACATTGCCATTTCAGTCAGTCTGTGTGTACGATACGAATGAATGACGATAGTTTTATCAAATGAAATGGTAAAATCCTCTCATAGCGCGCTGACGTGCACATGTATAGCCTACATGTATAGCCTACATACATAGTGTCACTATAATGAAGAGCTCAAAACACCGCGCGTGCTTCAGTGTGTGTGTGTGTGTGTGTAGTAGAGCACACATTCCCAGAGATGTGTATAACAACACCTTCAGGTCCGCTGCTGGCCAAATGGGTCTCCTAAGCAGGATTGTATTGTTGTGCCCCCCTTCCTCAAATATGATGATGAAAAAAACACCTACTATAGGGGTGAAAAAAGTACTTTAATCAAATAAAAAACTAAATGAATAAATTGTATTATTTACAAATCACAATTGTAGCTCTCGACATTTACCTATGGCTATAACTTTATTATGACTCTAATTTATTTTATAGTCTCAAGCATTCAGAAATCATGCACAAGGAAATTAAGTTAATAATGATAAAACCATGGTTTATTTTTGTAAGGGTTGTAATATGCACATTTTTTTTGTTGAAGAAATTATAAAAGCTGTGTCATCTATAGCAAAAAGGTGTCCAAAAATGAAAGATTTAGTGAATATTTGATTTAAATGTTCGGTCAGTAGCCTAAACAAGGATTTGATCGTCCTCTAAGTGTAACAGCAGCAATCACATGGCATTTGTAAAAACATGTTCATAAATTGTTTATTTTGTATTTGGCTACATTATGTATTTTAACAGTGTTAATATTAATCAATCATTATTGCATCATTATTTTTTATATAATGCATTTTAAGTCATTTTAAAGGCTATTGATGGCTTAGGTCTATTTTGATAGCAACAACAACAACAAAAAAATATTACAGTATATTACTTTGTAAATTATTATTTGAAGTAACAAAACCATGGTTAATTTGCAGTTACCATGGCTACAAAAACAATGATTTGTGGTGTTATTGTTAAAACCATGGGTAATTTTCGTAAGGGAACCTGAAAAAAAAAAACTTTCACAGGAATGTGCCTGAAATTGATAAACGGGCCTCATTTTTACCTAAATGATTTATACTTTATTTTAATATATTTAAAAAATGTATAAGGTGTGCATTGTAGCTGACACCTAAATGAACACATTACAATTTTTTAAACACTGCAAGTCTTTCTCCTCAAATGCTATTGAGCTTTAAATTTGCATTTGAGCCCATGTGAAAGAGTAGCATAATTTACATATGATTTACAGATTATTTTAATAAATATCAAACATTTAATTCAATTGTGCTTTATAGCTGACACCTACATGAACAATTACAGTTGTTTTTATGACTATAAGTCATTCTCCTCAAATGCTACTGACGTTAGAAAAGTGTATACCAATATCGCATGTAACTTTAGAGACTGTCCCTAAATTTGAGACTCGTCCAACGTCCAACTTCAAGCCAACTTTATGTCTGTTTTTTTTTTTTTTTTTTTTTACTTTTAGTTTTCTTTTCTCTTCGCTGGATTGGATTCATCCATCAATTATGAACATTCAGTCGCAAACATGAGGTGGGAGCGGTCGCGAGCTGAATGGGAGAATGGAGGAAGTTTTTTTTTTTTTTTTTTTGGAGCAATGGGATGGTGCCCCAGGCAGATTGAGTCATGTTCGGGAGTTCGGAGAGGGATCGCGAATCATTTGAGTCAGTTTGGGGATCGCGAATCATTTGAATCAGTTCAGGAGTTCGTAGCGGGATCGCGAATCATTTGAGTCAGTTCGGGAGTTCGGAGCGGGATCGCGAATCATTTGAGTCAGTTTGGGGATCGCAAATCATTTGAATCAGTTCGGAGCGGCTTCGCAGATCATTTGAATCAATTCGAGAGTTCGGAGCGGGTTCGCGAATCATTTGAGTCAGTTTGGGGATCGCGAATCATTTGAGTCAGTTCGAGAGTTCGGAGCGGGATCGCGAATCATTTGAATCAGTTCGGGAGTTCGGAGCGGGTTCGAGAATCATTTGAGTCAGTTTGGGGATCGCAAATCATTTGAATCAGTTCGGGAGTTCGGAGCGGGATCGCGAATCACGAAAGATTCGCGGTCCTAAATTTTCAAATTGCTGCCAACTGGGGTGGCAGCAGGGGTGGCAAGGATTTCTTTAAGGGTGGCATTTGCCATGCCATCCCGGTAGATCCGCCCATGCTCAAGCCATCCAAAATGTACTGTAGATAGTTTTGGAAATTTAGTTATCCATCACTTGCTCACCAGAGGATCCACTGCAGTGAATGGGAGCCGTCGGAATGAGAGTACAAACAGATGATAAAAACATCACAACAATACACACAACTCTAGTCCATCAATTAATGTCTTTTGAAGTGACAAACTGTGTTTCTAAGAAACAAATCTATCAAGATATTTTTAACTTCAAACCATTGCTTCCATTTCCAGCTGAAATACAAATCTTCTATGCATAATAATGCTTTCTCTAGTAAAAAAGTGATTTCATCTGAATCATGGGATAAATGTGCACAGATTAAACATCATTTACAGTCCAAAACCATCCAAAACATTTCTAAACAATTGTGGGTGGATTTTGATTTGAGAGGACAATAGCAGATTGTTTTTTTTTTTTTTTTGAGGAAGCATTATAATGCATTGTGGATTCATATTTTAGTGAAACTGAAATACAAATACGCAGGTTTTCACTTCTCAATACATTAACTAATGGAATAGAGTGGTGTAGATTACTTGTGGATTATTGTGTTGTTTTTCCTCAGCTGTTTGGACTCTTATTCTGACGGGACCCATTCACTGCAGATGATCCATTGGTGATGGAATGCTACATTTCTCCAAATCTGTTCCCATGAAGAAACTCATCTTCATTATAAAATGGTTTGAGGTTGTACATTTTCATTCTTGGTGTAACTATTAAAAAGAATATTCAAAGTATTCAAATAAGAGCCAAAAAGTGTTCTCTAAAAGCTGAAAGGAACATTCTCCCAGACATGAAGACCTTGCTCTCATTTGGAGGAGAGGGAGGTTTGAGTTGCCCCAAACAACAGTTAGTGCTGAGACCGTCAGAGGGCGCTAAACACACATGTAGAACGCTAATTTATTCCAGTTTTGAGCTCGAGAGATTTAATAATTGCACACTGAAGCATCCTACATGATAAAGCCCACCAAAAACGTTTTTACAAACTCCTACACGCCCAGGCTTTAATTTTCAAATCTGGACTGACCTATGTGTGGGTGGTCTCTTTACAGTGTCTAATTTTAATACAAACACGTTTTCTAAATGTTTAAAGTGCATAATTAAATTCGGATTTGATGTTTAATTTGATTCAAATGTTTATGAGTGAGGATAATAAACAGTGGCGTTACAGAAGACGGCTTATTTTCCTGTATTTCTGTAAGGCACACAAACACATGCTCACCGCCTGCATGCTGAGAGGTGCTGAGAGTTTGCCAATTAAATAGCATTGGTGTTCAAAGCTTCTTAGAAACAGTATCGCATTGCATTGATACAATAAACAGTATAATAAACAAAAACACACACTTAGCAGTAATAAACATATGTACATGCGAGTCATAATACACTCTAAACACTTCTCTATTTGAATATGTTTTAAAATGTATTGATTCCTTTGATCAAAGCTGAATTTTCAGCATTATTAATCCAGTCTTTAGTGCATTATCCTTCAAATTAAAAACATTTCATTTCACAATATTATTGTTTTTTACTGTATTTTTTCAAGTAAATGCAGCCTTAATGAGCATAAGAAACAAACAAACAAAAAAAAAAAACCATAAAAACAAATGTTTGACTGGAAGTATAAAAAAAAGAAGAAGGAAAAAACAGATTAGCAGGTGGATTTGTGGACTTTAACCTAATTTCACTGCATGTAAACACTGATGTGCATGCATTATGAGCATGACTGTTGTGTATTGATCGCTGTGATTTTGCCAAGTAAGACATGATCCTGGATCAACATTATTGTCCTAAAATAAAGACTTAACCCATTCCCTACCCCTAAACCCCTACCCATAATTTATTCCTAAAATCAGTGGGAAATTATAGCTGATTAACAAGGGTGTAAGAAGCACCTAACCCTGGTTGTAAACCTAAAACAGATATTTTCTGAAAAGTTATATCTCAATTCTGATTGATTTATTGGAATGTTGTTCCAGGATCAACAAGGATGTTGATCCAGGAACATGTTGTACTTGGTGAAATCACACTTGCCGTTATATATTAACATCAAAATGAGAAAATCTAAATCAGTCCACATCTAATAGTTTAATAGCTGAATTTTTTAACCCATATCAGCCGACCTCTTGGTTAAGACACGTGATCACAGTGTGCTCAAACAGTTCAGTGAAATCCTAATCCATTCAAAAGCCACTAAGTCAATGAACTTTTATAAACTCGAATGATGAAATCGCTGCACTTCCTTTTCACTCTGAAATGACTTCAGCTGCATTAGACTCTAATGCATCAGTATTTAAATGAGCTACGAAAACTTAATTTTGCATTGAAGTTCTGCACCATAATAACATGATAAAAGATAAATACAGAGGTGTTGTGGTGTAATAATCAGGTTAGAGCATGTCTTTCACTATAACCCAGTAAAGGCCATCAGTGCTGTGGTCCTGGGAGTCTATTTCTGTTTTCTGGCCTTTCATACACTATCCTTTTATAGCACGGTCTGTTGAAGGGCAGCAGCAGTCATGTGGCTATAGCAGTATGAGAGAGAGATATGTTTTATTAATAGTCTCAAGTGCAGCAAATTTCCATTAAAACCTGCAATGCTGGGGTGTTTATATGGAGGCACATCCACATTAGAGTTTGTGTGTGTTCATAATTGACCTTTGGGATACAAGGAGAGTTTGTTAACCCCTATGCCTGCAGTACTATGATATGATAGATCCAACGATATCATACACTACCATTCAAAAGTATGGGATCTGTATGATTCTGCAAGGATGTATTAAATTGATCAAAAGTGCCAAAAAGGTTTTTATAATGTTACAAAAGATTTCTATTATGAACAAAACAAAGGATCCTGAAAATAATGCAACAGTTTTCACAAAAATATTAAGCGCCAAAAACTGTTTTCAGCATGTTTTTTTGAGCAGCAAATCAGCACATTTGAAAGATTTCTGAAGGGTCATGTGACACTGAAGACTGGAGTATAGTGATGCTGAATATTCAGTTTTGCATCACAGGAATAAATTAAATTTTTAAGTATATTCAAATAGTAAACAGTCATTTTAAATTGTAATAATTTTTCACAACATTACTGATTATACTGCACGTTTGATCAAATAAATGCTGCCCTGGTGAGCAAAGGTCTTGGTGAGACATCTGGATAGAGAGGTCAGAGGTCAAACACTGCAATACAAACCCTGCAACCTTTGCATAGATCTAAACGGTCATACTTTGTCATATGATACATAAAATCCCCTTTGGCTGTATGTCAGAGTCCTTCTCTGGTGTCAGTCGGTTGTAAATTTTGTTGGTCATCACAGAATAAAGTGAAGCCTGAAGGGTGTAAATGAGAAATCTATTAACAGCAACAGCATTGAACTCTATTTCTTGTTTAACACACACACTTTAACACCTTTCAAATAAACACACCGCCTGTGGATCAGAAACAAGAGAATAATGCAAACTAATTCAAACTCCATTCAAACTGTCAAATTAACAACTTGCATTATAGCTCTTGCTATTTCATCCATTTATGTTCATGCATTTGGCAGATGCTTTTTTTCAAACTGACTTACATTGCATTCAATGTTTTCAGTTTATAATGGTTATTCCTGCTGATAAACATGCTTAAACTAGCTCAAAGTAAGTTTGCAGGTCTGTTGGGTGGATGGTCTCTTAGCCATTCAAACCAATGAAGCAGACTGGCCTGAGCAGTGAAAACAAACTTGACTTCTCTCTATGGCCACTTCAAGCTGTTTTAAACATTTTCATCTACAGGAATAAATTAGGCCACTGAAAGCTAAACCTGTTTTAGACTAAAGTCAGAAGGCCGTTCTCTCTGAGGAGGGCTGGGATATTCAGAGATGACCCCCTTTCTATCTCTGTCTGGAGCCTTCATCAAGACTCTCTGTAGATGAATTATGAATTTATGAGTTCTTTTGAGCTTTTGTTCAAGAATCCTAAGAAAAATCTATCACATTTCCTGTTATCAGAAAACAATAATAATAATAATAATAATAATAATAGCAGCAAATCAGCATGATTTCTGAAGCATCATGTGACACTGAAGACTGGAGTACTGATGCTGAAAATACAGCTTTGCATCACAGGAATAAATTGCATTTTACAAAATATAAAAAAGATCAGTTTTTACTTTTTACTGCATTCAAATAAAAGTAGAGACTGAGCAGAAGAGACTTCTTTCAAAAACAAAAAATCTTACCGCCCGTAAAAAAACTGAACAGTTTAGACGTTTACAAGTTCCAGACCGCGTTTCATTTGCTTTGACTGGGCATATATTTGTCTAAACTAACTTGTTTTTCATGTTTAGGCTCTTTATCTCTCTCTTTTGTTTGAGTTTGCTCGTATTCTGACCTTAAATAACTCCTCTTTTGTGGTATAATAAATGATTTACAGGCCTGTTCTCTGAGCTCTGGCATGTCATTACGCCACACATGCTCTAGATCTGTTTAGATGTCACACAAACTGAACACAGAAATTCTTTGTGAAAAAAAAAAGAATACAAGGAATGCAATGATGTCATAAAGAAGAATATGAAATCTTGCATACATATATAATGTTCCGTCACATGTCTCAAGCTTCCTTTGAACTCATAAGCACCGTAATACAAGGCTGTCAGTGAAGAGGAGATGATTCATTTCCCATTGATTTTAATTATAACAGCAGAGGTAGCAGTTTATGGTATTTATCATAATGTCCGTACATCAAGGATACCAAAAAACATTCGCTTTCAAGCCAAATTGTATGTTCAGACTTGGCTAAGAAAGTGAAATATTCACATTTGTTTTCTTCTGTATGCATCTCTTCAACCTGATGAAGATAAATATTATCTTATCGAAAGGAAAGATTGTGTCAATTTCAAAATTTCAGTTTTTGCTTACAGTGGGGTGCAATTGCACAGGACAAGGACTCATTGTCAATATAATAATTTATTTTATTGAATTAAGCCATTTGCTGAGTGACATTTACTGATTGACAGTTAAACACATGTTTAAAGGTCAGAAACAGTTTTACACCTGAATTTCACAGAAAAACAATTAAAGCCAAAAGACAAATAAACGTTTAATCAAAAGTTTAAGCAGCAAAAGTTTTAAGGCAATCATCGTGAAACAATAAAACAATAATGAATTGCTATGTAAACTAAAAATCATTAAATCTCTGTAAATAATTCGAGTCTGCTACATGCAGTTGACAGTGATGCAAACAAAGCTGCAGTGATGTCGTCAGCAGGAATGCTGATGTCATTGTTACTGATTCTAAATGATGTAATAGAATTAAAGGGACAGCAGCTGTTAATGAAAGGCTGTATGAGGACAGTACAGGCTGGGATTTGGGGTGATTAAGCTGATTTTATGTCAGCGTTTAACAGATTGAGTAATAGCAGGATGCCAAACTGCCATACAAAGCAAACTGTGTTTTTGGCTGGTGGGTGTTTTGCATTGCTCAAGCAGTTCATTTACAGTTCACAGCATTTCACTATTGGACAATCATATCACAGGCCTGAAAGATACTCTATGCAAGTACATGAACGCTAAAGTTACTAGTAATTCAAACTGAAATGAATTTAAAATGCTGCTTTTGTATTTTCAGTGTCGCATTCGATCACATTTGAAGGAAACTGTCTCCCCCTGAGAACTGAGCTTGCTAATGCAATCAGGGATGCAAAATATGTAGAGTGGGACACTTGCATAGAGTATGTTTCCAGATAAGGGATATCATGAAAAGATCAGTGCGATTCTTGCAACATTTTTGATTAAAATAATTGTTCACACACAAACCATTCAGAAAAGCTTTAAAAAAACATGTTTCAATCTCTGGAAGCATTAGGATTTTCCTTTATACATGAAAGACAATACTTTTTTTGTGGATTTTCTCAATTTTGGTAAATTGCTGTTGCAGGATTACAGTTTTATGGGCAGACACTTTCAGTACAATTGGATATAATCAACACATCTTTTATTGACATAAAAAAATGCATATTTGTAATATTATAATCTTATTGCTATAGTAACAGTTCCACAGCCTCATGCTTTAATGTAATAATTCCGTAACAATTAATAATATTACAATATAATCATACATATTGGATTTCAATAATGCACTATGGATTGTTATTGCTGTATAGAATTGGAAGAAGAGGACTGCATGATTTGGGGGAAAACTATTTTAAATGTCATTTAAAAATTGAGGTTTGATGTGCTGCACAATATTGATTATATATCACTATAACTATAAAATAATAAAGCTAATAATAATAATAATTGATATTATTATTAAATAAAAACCCAAAATGTACAAAAAAAATAAAATAAAAATAAGAAATATTAGTATTGTACGGAGCCCCGCACATGGCATGCAAGGAAAAAAATTGTAGGCTAAAGCGTGTGCACAATTTACTAAATAATTCCCATGATTTACAAATTGTGCACACGATTAACTAATTAATTCCCTCAATTTATAATTATGTGCATGATTTACTAATTAAATCCATCGATTTACAAATTGTGCACACGATTTACTAATTCGTTCCCTCGATTTATAATTGTGCGCATGATTTACTAATTAATTTCCTCGAGTTATAAATTGTGCACACGATTTACTAATTTTTTCTCTCACTTTATAATACAAGAGAATGAATTAGTAAATTGTTCGCACAATTTAGCAAATCGAGGGAACGGAATAGTAATCGTGTGCACATTTAGGTACATCAAGGGAACAAATTAGTAAATTGTGTGCATGATTTATTTTTTTATTTTTTTATTGTCATCTGCAGGGCTCAAAACTATTGTAATATTTCACTAACATAAAACATTGAATCTTTAAGAAAAATTATATAACAATAATGATTTTCTTTTATTTTACAACCTTAAAGTTATAATACTAATATTTATGGCTGTCTTTATTTATTTACAGACAAACTTATCGTATCGTGATTTTCAGTTTTATATTGATTGATGGTGCAGCCCTTGAAGATATTCACCTCTGAGTTCAACAACATCCCCAGCACTTCTCAAGACAGACGTCTTCATCCTGGCTTGTTAAAAAGAGAGGTCGGTTTCCACACTCCTCCCATCGAGAGATCCTTCCGTCTTCCACCAGGACGAACTTCCACTCCACCTGGCTCTCCACAGGGAGGCTGATAGTGTTGGCCCAGAACCCGTCCTTGGCTTTGTGTAGTGGAACAAATCTCTCCCAGGCTCCCAATTCCTCCAGGCTCCCGGTAACAGCCACTATCTGACTTGGAGAGTATGTGATGTAGTGAATCCTGAAGGTTACGTTAACCGTTTGCGATAAAGGGGGAACAGTCGCTACTCTCTTATTAGCTGGTTCTTCATCATCTTTGGCTAAACCGGTCTTGACTTGCCCTTCTTTTTCTCGTTGCATCTGTTTTTGTTCGGTTGCAGTTGGTGCAAGCCAAGGAAGATCTCTCAGCTCTGGTGCTCCAACATTTAGCCACTCATTATTGTCCATAATGGCTTCCATGATGCTGATCTCATCCTTTTCATGTTTCTTCTCTATTGTTGCACCCTCTTCAGCAGTTTTCTTCTCTTGTGAGATGCTCATCTGTGTTGAAGACCCACCAATGAACGTATTATCTGCTTGGAAACCCGAGTAGTTCTGGAAGCCAAACCTGCTGCTGTGGTTGACCATTGTTTCCACAGCCGGGCTCAGGTTTATGGTGTCTGTGGCATAGCTTTCACTGTCAACCCAAGGCTGGCCTTTTATTTTCTCAACCGTATCTGTCTTCTTATCACAGCAACAGCGATCAAACTTATCCGTTTGTGGAAAACACCAATCATGATGGTCTTCGAACTTCTTGCTCGTGTCGTCCACTTCCTCCACAGTTGATGTCTTGATGTTTTCCTCTAACTGGATCTTACGGGCTTGGACTGAAGACGAATTGCTTTGAGTAATGACATGATCTTGATGTTTCTGATAAATGATCTCCCGAGCGCTTTCAGTTTCAGACGGTTCATCTGTCTCTACACTCCCAGACTTGTCAAGATATTCTTCTGTATCATTCTTGACAGAATCGCGTTGAATGTCCGGCTGCGTCGAACCTACACTCACGTCAGCTGAAACCTCACACCCACCACCACCATCATCATCATCACCATCATCCTCACGCTGAATATATTCCTCACACTCCGTGATTTCATCAGGATCCATTTCTAAACACTGATCCAGATCAGAATCTGTTTTTTCTCCCATTTCAGGTTCCAGGTCCGTTAGAAGATCATCTGTGATCTCCTCCAAGTCCTTGAGAGTGCTGTCATTCAGGTCTTTCTCTGGTACCTCCGTAGGAAGGAGCATGCTGTCAGTGGATTCACTGCACTTCTTCTGCTTTCCATCCTGACATACTCCTAAAGGAGAACGAAAATGCATTATGTCACATGTGCTTCAAGTGATCAAACCTTTATATGCAAATTCTTTTTAGCAAAGAACAGTCTTTTGTATTGCTTTACCTATTTTTCATCCTTATTTTGACTCAAAATGTTATTGGTGAATTAATGTTGTCACTGGTTTTATGGTTGTAAACAATTTTGTAAGAAGAAAAACAGTTCATGGGAAAAGTGCAAGTCACTGTTTTTAAATGTTGATGACCTGCAGTTGAAGAAGGTTACTTAGTGAGGGACCTTGGTATGTAATAAATCAACCAAAAAGAAATACCAGTGCATTACAGAGCAGCAAAATAATCGTGTCTAGGTTTCAGCCTTCGGCTCTATGAGATGAAATGCTGCATCAGAGCTGCCTTCAACTCTGCACTGTCACAACACTCGGTTCATCTTGTTTTCTTGGCAGCTGAACACGAGAGTCACTGTCAATCTATCAACCAACCCGCTAACTGCATGCACACGATTGTGGAATATAATAGCCGGGAAACATTCAGACAAGACAGGGCTTCTTTGCTGCCTCTGCAGTGTAAAGACCTGTTAAACAGTTAGATGGTTAAAGAGATGCAAGAAAGAAATGGCTAACAACAATACAGTGTGCTAATGAATGCGAGAAAAAAAAACCCCAGACTGTTCAGACTGACATCTCAGCTGAATAATAATGTAAAAAAAAACTAAAAACTCAAAGCTGCAGGTTTACAGTGTTGCAGGAAAAAAGTTTGGGGTCTATAAAACCAAGGCTGCATTTATTTGATCAAAGCCACTGTAGTAAAAAAAAAAGTAAAACCAGTAATATTGTGAAGTTGTTACAGCTTAAAATAATGGGTTTCCATTGTAATATATTTAAAAATTTTAAAATTAGAATTTTCAGCATCATTCCTCCAGTCTTCAGTGTCACATGATCTTCAGAAATCATTCTAATATGATGATTTGCTGCTCAAAAAACATTTCTTATTATTATCATTAATAATCAAAATCCACTTGAAATAGAAATCTTTTCTAACATTATAAAGTACTTTGATGCCACTGTAAAAAAATGCATCCTTAATTAATAAAAGTATTAATAAAAGTATCAATTTCCACAAAAAAATAAAAATAAAAAATACAGACCCCATACTTTCGTTATTAATTACTGATTAAAAACTGAAGCATGACATCATATCCTACCATGTCCAAAAAATATTGCATGCTCTGAGTGTGACCTAGATCTAAGTCTAAAATTATTCCAAACATGACGATATCCAAAATCAAAAACAATCAATCTCAAAAACCAGCCCTCTAATTTTTTTTTGTCAGCAAATGCACAAACTGAATGACATGCAGAAATCGAGTTTTCTGACTGGCCAAAACAGCGCGCGGTCCACGCACCAAAGCACCTTTCTGCAGTCTATGGGAGTCACGTTGACACGTGTGCTTTCTAGAATCAGTAACATCTGACAAATAATAGTGATATTTTATGTGTTACTGCAAAAAAAGTCTCGCACCATCATTTAGTCTGTTTCAACAATTGTCCGGTTTTACCTGTTGACTCGGTAGGGCGATCATCCCTCTCTCTTTTCCTCCTCCGAGACGTGCTTCCTTCTCCCGACGCTGCCTTCGTTTCATTCCCGTTATTCTCGTCACCCTTATCGCGCTGACCTCTAAAGGATCGGTAAATGAAGAGCGCGGCGCACACCGACAGCATGGCAATGATCCCCACGGTGACTACGGCACCGAAGCCACCGATCACATCCAGCAGGGAATGAAAATCGCGCCGGTCCAGAACAATCGGTTTGCTGTTCTTCATGGTCGTCTTGTGAGCGAAGAGCGTCAATGTAGATGTGACGGTGAACGTGGCGCGGTGCGGGAGATCACTTCATTCTCAGCGCCGTGGGCGAAATGACCCTTTGATGCGGCAGAAGATGAAAATCAGGTGAGCACGCTGCCAATGAGCTCTCTCTCTCTCTCTCTCTCTCTCTCTCTCTCTCTATCTCTCTTTCTCTCTCTCGACCAATCGCTCTCTCGATCTATTTATATGATTTTTTCATGGCGCATGTTCATTCATACTTTAAAAAAAAATGTAATTAATTAATTATTTTTTTGTTTATTAATATTATTATAATTATTATTATTTTATATACCTTTTCATGTCTTCTATTTTGTGCCAAATTGTTTTTACATTTTTTGATGGGGCTTTTTCAATCTTCTTATTTTTTACTCTTTAAAAATTATTATTATCTGCATTAGCCTATACATAAATTAATAATTATTTTCTGCATATTCTTATATGAAAGTCTTGAACCACAAGGTTTCTTTTTAAAAGTGTAAATATAAAATCTTATTTTTTTTTTCAGATTTTTTTTTCAGATAGATTTTTTTTTGCATTCTTCCTTTATATTCATACTTTTTGGTTTATATTTTCTTAACATTTTTATGTTTGTTTGTTTTAATTCTATTATTTATTTATTGCGTAAGTATTTTATTTATTTTTTACCTCGCAGTTGTGCTTCTGTGTATGCAATATTGCACACCTTACACCTATTAGAACATATTTGAATGCAATATTTACTTATTTATGAATTGCATTTCCCCTTTGATGGCATCCAGAATATAATTATATTTTATTTAGCTATTATGCCCCCCCTCCCCACTGCAGGAGTCCCTCAGTCACGGTCAGTGCTGCTGATATGGTGGGTCTTTTGCTCAGAATGGGACAGTCAAAGTTCAGTTATTGATTAAATGTGGAACTCACTCTAGATTGAAATAAGCTGTACAAAAAATATCTGATATACTCTTATTGATCACACAGTAGCTTGCTTTCTGTGTTTTGATTTTGATTGTACAAGAGAAACAAACTGGTTTTTAAGAACCACTTTGATTGCTTTAGTAAAAGATGTTAATATTATTATCACGTCAAATGCACATGATTAGATTTGAGCTCAAACATACTACGGTACATAATGGTAATCATTTGATCTTTGCATCCTCTGATAAAACTAATTACATTTTCTACAACAGTCTTAATCCATTTATTGATCTGCTGACTAATATCAGTCAGGCCAAGGAGTCAGTCACCAGGGGAGTTTAGAAGATTAAGAGTTTTTGGCTTGAAGCAAGTTTGTTTCAGTTGGTCAGCTTGTAGCTTCCACAAATGTAAAGGTGTTGTTGGTACAAGAGATCATCTGCTGCCGCCTGCTGGTAAATGATGCTTAACTTATTAGATGACAACATTAACAATATACTTAAACATGCTAGCAACATGTAAATGCATACGAAAAATACCAGTAACTCCCAGCAAACAGCACTCTTTGTGTTTTCAAAACAGTCTGATGTTGTCTGGAGTAGTCTAATATGATGTGTTTGTTATTTTAATGGTGCTATTTTTATTTTTATTTGGTTAAAATTTCAGATTAGCCAGTATAAAAGTTTGTCATCCGTCTTTATTTATCCAATTAAATTATGTTGTAAATATCAGCATTGTGTCAGCTATTATTGACCTTGCTCTCTAGATATTGCCAATCAAAAACATATCACTTGGCTAAAAACTTAATTACATATTTTAGTAGAGTGAAAGAAGTTCAGGTCTTATTAATTATAAATTAATTAATTAATGTATAATAGATGATGATATCCTCTGAACAAATTTCTTGTCTTATACATTCATTTATAAGCTTTATTGAAAATGAACCCAGAATAAATCTATCAGGGACTTTCTGAGGGGCATTTTTTTACCCGGAACTTTATTTAGTTCCTGGTTCCTGCGGTGAAAACACACAGAGTACCAGGCCAAAGTCCCTAGTTCCTGGGTAAAGTTCCTGCGGTGGAAACGCGGCAATACATTCGAGATTATTCCCTTCTTCCATTCCATTTCCAGATTCTCACCTGTTGCATTAAAGCAGCGGCCTTTGAATATAATATATATTTTTTTAAATGCTGTTATACCACAATCAACCTTTTTTATTCCCGCATGTGATTTTGCATAATTTTGACCGATGTTTAAGGAAATGTTGTGATGGGGTAGAAGCAGAAAATGAATCTCAACACGTAACCTGACAGATATCATCACAGCCACACCCAAACACACTGAGAAGTCCATGTTTACACGGAAAAAAGCTTTAAATGTTTATTTAAACTTGCTGTATGTTTACTTATGTATGAAAGTTTTCTCATCTAAAATGAATAGTAATAATAAAACAGTTAAGATGACATTTTTGTGATTGATCCTATGTGGTATGACTGATTGACAGAGCTGAAAACATTCAGTGGTCAAAGGATTTTTCTCTTGCAAACTAAAAAAAAACACCATAAAACTTCCTTAAACATCAGCTGCTATCAAAAATTCTGTGCGTGGGCAGAAAAGTTTTATTAAGGTATACAAACATTTAAAAAGTAAAAAAAATTGAAATTATTAAAATTAGGATTTTATTTAATGTGTAATACATTTTTTAAATGTTGCAGATTTATGACTGATTATCATATACAAAATAAAATTTCTTTAAAAACCACTAAAAACATTATACTGTGGTTAAAAAAAAATACCTGTAAAATATTTAAGAGCAAATGATTAAATGAACAGAAAATTGATTCACTGTTTGCTCAGGTGGTTATGTTCATTGTATACTGAAATATTGCTTAGCCCACCTAGTTGATTTAACAATTTTTTCAAAACTTTTTGTCTACACTTAGAAAAAAAATTATTTAGTGATTTAAAAATATATATATTTAGTGGTTTTGTAAATATCACAATAATAAATAACTTATCCAACTTAATAAAATCTCTGAATATCACTAGAGAGATTGTTTGAGTTGGACATACCAAAATAAATGAGTAAATTCCAACATTTAATATAGTCAAAAATGTTGTCTATTATTTAATAGTATTAAATAGTAAAATTCATTTTTGACTCAATATTTGTCACGGTGCAGGGTGCCGTCTCAGCTTCCCCTGCGGTCTGTGTTGTCCTGTCTGTTCAGTAGCTCGTGGTCTGGGCTATCAGCGCTGATCGTGGCGGGGTTGTGCAGATCACGAGCTGATTCTTCCCCACCTGTCGCTCATTCCCCCGCTCCCTTATATGTCTCTGCTTTTCTGTCTGTTGTCGTGAGTAGATTGTTTTGTCTTTGCCCATGTTTTGTATGATTCTCAGTATCAGTCTCACCTTCTGTTTTTCCGTCAAAGGATCCGTATTTCGGAGATCCGGCAGCGCGAGTGGTCCGCAGTGTGCCGGCCAGCTCGGAGATCTCTGTGTGTGCCAGAGCATTTTACTATTGTTTATGTTATTTTGTGTTTTGTGGGAGAATAAAGAATCTCCTTTTCTTTACTCTGCATTTGAGTCCTCTGTCTAGTACGCACCCTGACAATTTTTTGTTAATTTTTAATCAAAATATTTGAGAATGGATAAATTATACTCTAACTGATCAATTTCAAGAAACACAATTATTGCTTATTTTTTGTAATTAATATTCATCATAAACATTGGGAGCCATTTCTGTGACACTGTGAATTGTATGAGTTTGCTGAGATCGACCCAGGTTTCCATGAATTTTATCTGATCTCAGATCAGTTTTATAAATCATTTGACAGTCTTCCATGGGGTTATAACCTGTCATTATCTGGTCCTCCTGAAGTAGTCTAATATAGTCTGATTGACGTTTTCAGATTTCTGAGTAAAACCTTCAAATTTCAAGTTTTCAGACACATTAGTATCAACGTTTTTCATTAATATTCTAGTTAAATCATGTTTATGAGCCATCACTGACCCTGCTCTCAAGAGATCAGCCATTAAAAGCATATCATCAGCCAGTAGTGTGGAAGAAGTACAACTCTTTATAAGTCACTGTAATCCTCTTACTAATGTATAATAGATAATAATGCCCTTTTATTAACAGTATTAGAACAAATGAATAAATGTCATGTCTTATGCATGCATTGTAAGCTTTATTGAAAATAAACCAAGAAAAAATGGTGAAAAAAGGTGATTTTTAGATTTTATTTCATTAAATACGTAGGGCTATATATTTATTTCAATAAATCTGATTTTGTTCACATTTTTTAATTTATCACACCAAATCACAGATAGTACAGAGGTGACACAAGCTTTATGAGTCGAGTAAATATTCAGTGAATATAAAGTAATTAATTTCAAAGCCTTAAATTTGTGTAGACGATGAATATATTTCAATTACTGGTAGTATATCATTTTCTATTCATCACACCAAATCAAAGACAGTTCAGAGATACTGTAATACAACTATATGTTTGTAAAGCACATCATGTTGTATCTTTGCTGCAGCTGCAGAATGTGAAGATCTGCAGGATTCAGTGCAGAAGGATGAAGGAGAGCAGAGAACAGCAGAGGAACAGGAAGCTCTGAGTGACACCATTAGCACTGTTACACAGGTCCCCCTCACAACATGAGACACCAATCACAGTAGGAATCAAGCTTGATGCATCACAAATAGATTTAGAGACACAACCTTTAACAACGTCTCCAGGCAAACCGATACTCGCTGAAGAAAAGATTAAAGAATAAAACAGTTTGAGTCAGAATCAAATTGGCCACTGGTACATGCGATGTGTGTAAGATAATGATGCGGCTTTCTTTTCCAGATTCTCACCTGATGCATTAAAGCAGCGGTCTTCAGTCCCTGAACAACTCACTGTGTTTAAGCAGCTATTCCCATCACAATAGTAACATTTCCTTCCATTGGGAGTGTTAGTGCTGGGATCTACAGGAGGGAAAATAGATCTTATTGTGCACACAACATTTTAAGTCCTCATTGTAAAACATTGTAATCTTTCCGGTATTTCATTAAAAAGTAACATTTCACTTTGCCTGTAAAATATTTGTTTTTGTTTGACGTCACATTCCTAATAGAAAATATAGTTCCATCTGATTTTTTCTTGTTAAATGTTCTATAAACCGCTCTATTACATTAAAGTACAATACCTGGAGCATCTTGTTTGTTACAGAGATCAGTGTTACAGCACAGAGTAGAGATTCTTCCAATGCCGAGGTTGATGGATCCACTTGGACAGACAGATGGAGCACAACTTTTAAACTTCACTGTAGTAATGTTGACTGAAAAAACATGAGTGATACAGGAATGAGCAGCTCGACTGAACAATATTTTGATTAGAAGTTTATTTATATATATTTACATTTAGTGTTAATTTTGATTTTTAGACACAATTTTTCTTTTTAAATATCAAATTCTTTTATTTTAATGATTTCAGTAATATAGAACATTCTAAGAGTGCAATCATAAATTCTGTCCAGAATAGAATTCAGTCAGTTATGAGTACATCACTCTGAACTTACCAGTAGCGGTTGCACTGAAGCAGTTGGTAAATTCACTGGAACACTTTGTGGTCTGTTCACAGGAACTCAACAGATTTGAGCAGTCATAACAGTCGAGAGAGTGTCCTTTAATAATCAAAAAGAGAGGCAGTGAGAGAGAGGCATCTAATTTATACCCAGTAACATTACAGAAATTATTTCTATTCTGTACCTCCAGTAAATAGGACGAACAGAAGAAGAGCTGAGATTTGCAGGTCCATCTTTGATCAAGAGGTGAATGAGATAACGTGCTTGTTTCAGAACTCATTTTATAGCTCATCAGACGGGGAAATGCGGAAATTTCACCCAGAAAATATGCATTCTCTCATTTTCTCACCCTTATGAAATTACATATTTAAGTATGACTTATTTCTTCTGCATTCCATACATTGACATGCAAAGGGGTCCAATGTTGTTCATACAGGTCGAACTCGTTTAGTTACAGTTTAATAAAAAAAAATGTTTCCTCAATCTTGATTGTAGACTTCATTTCAATACACTAATGTTTATGGTATGACCAACTTTGACATGATTGACAAAACCACGTACAGTAATAGTTCCCTTTCTCTTTCACTCAAAGAGACTGTTTGTCTTGTAATTGTAATGAAACCCATTAAATTATAAAAATGAGTAAGGAATTAGAATTTAGTAGGAATTCGTAAGAAACAGCATGGGTGTTTTTAGAGTCAATAATTGTCATGTCATTGTTTTTTTAAAGGTAATCCACATGAAACTCAACTTAAATTTGACACAAGACCAAAGAACAAATCGTAGTAAAAAGTACTTAACTAAAATTTGTGTGTAAACCTTTTCCTCGTCAAAAAGATTTCAATTTCAAAAGAGTACTTATTATGTACATGACATGTACTGTACAAACTGAATGTATTTTTTGGACTTGCATGTTAACTGGAATCAAATACAAATTTATTATTCTTTAAATGTATATTAAATGCAATTAGTTCAACTTTATAGTGTTTTTTGACCGACTTAAGCAAGTACATTTTATAATATTTAATTTCATACCGTTATTGTCCTTTAAATATGGTGAAAGTGTACTGCTGAATGTGCTAGTGTAAAGGTTTAGATATGTTAAGCCATTGTAAGAAATAATGCCATTAATAATACAGTCATAGCCAAAAGATTTGGCAGTGACATACATTTTATGCCTTGCAAAGTTTGCCACTTCAGAATTTGAAGATCATTTTTCCACGGGTTTCTATGGTATACTGAAAAACAATGATAAGAATATCATACGTTTTAAAGAATTTTATTGGCAAAAAAATATAATGAGTCAATATTTACAGTGTTGACCCTTGTTCTTCATAACCTCTGCTAATCGCTCTGGCATGCTGGACATCGGCTTCTAGACCAAATCCTGACTGATGGCGATCCATTCTTGCCTTATTAGTTCTCAGAGTTGATCATAATTTGTGGGCTTTTGCTTGTTCACTCGCTTTTTTGAGGACTGAGTTCTCTATGGGATTGAGATCCAAGGAGTTGCCTGGCCACAGATCCAAAATTTCAATGTATTGATCTTCGAGCCACTTCTTTATCATTCTTGCTTTGTGACATGGTGCTCATAAGATGATCCACCACAGAATCTGACTTTAGTACTGCATTTTACTTTGAGATTGATCTGAATTTAGTATGCAGATTTAAAATCATAAGAAAATGTTTACTGATACTGTTTTTGAAAACAAATCTTTGCATAACTACAGGAAACACTGCATTTAACAATGGGTTTGGGAAGAAAATACACTGTAAAAATTACTGTGATTTTAAAGGTAAAAAAATGTTTAATGGTAATTTCCTGTAAATTTTCCAGGGAAAACCGCAAACTGACGTTACCAAAATTCTTTGCATTGCATTTCAAATTTTGTTTGAATTTGATGTTTTTTCTTTGGAATAACTATGTTTCTTCTTATTTTGTTCTTATCTGTTACTCAGTTACTATCTGTTACTATCTATAAACCTATTATAAAGTATGATTATTTGTCAGCTAAATTACTACTGTAACATTACAATAGATAACAATGTCCAGTATTTTGAGTGATGGTGAGCAATGGGCTGCTGCTGCTTAACTAAGTAAACAAAGACAAAACTACAGTAGCATCTTTACAGATGAAACTGACCTGCGATTGAAACCCTGAACAGTAGTTTTGCTTCTCTGCTCCAGCTTTGCGCTTCAGTTCACTCCAAGCATTGCCAGTCACGACTAACCGATTCATGATTTATAAGAGATTTAATTATGAACCTCTTTCCTAGTTTCTTGATGATCCGGTAAATGGTTCTTTCAGGTACAATATTCTTTGTAGAAATTTCCTTGCATGTGAGGCCATTTTGATGCGAAGCGATGATGGCTGCATGTGTTTCTTTGGAGTTAAACATTGCTAACAAGAGCACAATGATTGGGAGTGCTTCTTTCCTCCTTTTTTAGCAATCAGTCTGCTCTTATAGTCTATTTAAATTAAATTAAATTTAATTTAAAATTAAATTAAACTAAATTTATGCATTTAGCAGACGTTTTTATCCAAAGCGACTTACAGTTCATTCAGGCTATCAATTTTTACATATCATGTATTCCCGGGGAATCAAACCCCCAACCTTGCGCTTGCTTGCTTGCTAGCGCAGTGCTCTACCAGTTGAGCTATGTGCTGCTGATATGATTAGTCAGTTAATGTTAGCTGGTCATTTTGTGTCAGGATCAAAAAACTGATTTTTTTGTTGTTGTTGTTTTTTGGCCAGTTAAGCTTTAGCAATGATTAAAATTAATCTGATCACTCGACACAATAATCTAAAAACAATGTGAATGAACACCTCAACAGCTGAAGCAGAAAACTTTACAAAACACAACATTTATGTAACCTCAAAAACCTTTGGTCATGATTGTGCATCTTCTAAATATACGATTAAGTGACTCATAAATCTGTTCATAAAAAGCATTCCATCGTCTGCGGGACACTGCATGTTTTTGAGGGTGAGCTTCATGACATAAAAAAACTAAAAAAAAACTAAAACAACAACCAAAAAATCCCATATCTTTGGAAGGTTGAGATTTTTGTAATTTGATGCAAACTATTTTAAGATACAATCAACACAGAAGGTAGAATCAGTGTCTTTGTCAGTCTGCCAACAAGGGTTCATGCTATGATTATATCAGCTAATAGCTCCCAGCTATAGTCATCTGCAGGTATCGGTTTACAAAAGAAAATAGAATTTCCTCCTTTATAAGTGTCCTAAAAGTTCTGTTGAAAGTTGTATTATTCAGTAGAAGTAAGACAGTGATTCTGAGGTTTGTTCTATTCAGGAGCAAGCCTCAGAATATCACCTTTCAAAAGACACCAGAACCATGCATTTAAATGATTTAAGAACAGCATGCAATTTACTTGGCACATTGTGCAGGATTCATTTTTTTTTACAATAAGGTTTTTAAGGGGTTAAAACCTTACTTTATTTCCTTCTGCTAATGTAAAGAATGTTTTGTAGAATAGTGACATTCTTGTAGATCAATTTTATTTTAATGCTGAGTAAATTCTATGGTAAATTTAAGTTTGTAAAAAATTAAAGTTCAAACTTATAAGTTCTTGAAATTGTTTGTTTTGTTTACAAGGACTCTTTAAGTAAATACAGTATCAGAGTTATGTTCCCATTGTTCCCATCATGCACTGGGGCATGAATAATTAAGGATAAATTCTACATTGTTTTTGTTTTATTGTTGACCCATTCTAACACTATTCACTGATTTTTATGTACCAACCTACTGAGGAACATATTGAGGTCTCTCTGTTCATTTTGGTAATAACTATGTTGAGTACACATATTTTTGTAAAGAAAATAATAAGCTGTATTTACATGTTTGAGAGTAAACCACATACTTAAATAGCATGTTTTCTTTTTCAACTCTGCCCAGCATGAGTAAAGAGTACAAACCATGACCAACCTTAAAATATGTAAACATTATATTTGTCGTGAGTGCGTCAACATTACAGCTGCGCTCACAGCGACTCAAGTTCGATTCCCATCTCGAGGTTCGTTGCAGATCCTGCTTCTCTTTCTTCACCCAAAGCTTTCCTGTCATCACTCTACTGTCCTGTCCAAATACAAATGCACAAAAGCCCAAAAAATAACTTATAAGAAAATAAATTATGCATTACGCATTAAATTCTAACAGTCTATGTTACATTTAATTATTTCCTTACAGAATTTAAGTAGTTTTGTAGTTTTAGTAGACATATGTCTTAATTTTAACAGTTCAAAAAGAAAAGGCATGTGTATATTAAATCTTTTCTTGGTTCTTAAAGTTAAAGCAAACTAATAATGAATATAATATTGTCAAAGAAAAATGCAAGTGTTCACTGCTTGCACTACTTGGGGTGGTGTTAGCGCAGTGGATAAGACACACGTCTGTGGTGTGGGAGACCCGGGTTCAAATCCACTGTGAGGCACCAATGTGTCCCTGAGCAAGATGCTTAACCCCTAGTTGCTCCAGAGGCGTGCGACCTCTGACATATATAGCAATTGTAAGTCGCTTTGGATAAAAGCGTCAGCTAAAATGAATAAATGTAAATGTAAAATGTTCTCACTAAATAATCTTTGTAACATCAAAGATTATTAATCTATATTAATTTGAAACAGTGAAGACTATACAGTTATTTACATTTGATTATTACATTTCAGTAGCATACCTTAAAAATATTTTAGACTGAGCTGAAAAACCTGAAAAGCAGTTCATTTCACGGTTTTAAAATTTATTGAACTTGTTATTTTGTTGTATTGTATTTATTTCCTTTTATTGCTTATAATTTGGTTACCTGTAGAAAAGATTTTTTGCACCGAGCCCATAGTAGCAACCAGAATTGTTTGTCCAATTGTTTATCTTCTTTATATATATATATATATATATATATATATATATATATATATATATATATATATATATATATATATATATATATAAATTATGTAGGTTTATTTTTTGTTGTTGTTGTGGTTGTGAATCTCCCAATTGAGGTACACGATGTGAAATTTCAGATAAATGTTCATGTTACATATTTTGGTATGGAAGCTTCGGAGTTAATAAAAATGTAGATGTATAATATCAAAATATCAATATATCAATCAATATACTTCTGTAACGAATCGAATCATCATCGTATCGTACATTTTTTGAGGTATTGGCAAATATTGTATCGCTGGGTATGAGAATCGATATTGTATAGTATCGTGACGAACCATCTGATTTACACCCCTATAAAAGCAGTGGTGTATAAAGTACCTGAAAGTCATACTCCAGTAAAAGTACAGATATCTTACCAGAAAATGACTTTGGTAGAAGTTGAAGTCACTGTTTAGAATATTACTTGAGTAAAAGTCTTAAAGTATGTGATATTTATTGTACTTAAGTACAAAAGACATGTGAATAGACATGTGACATATTTCTTTCATTTTGTCTTTCAAAGCAATTTTGTCTTCTACAGTTTAGAATGCCTGGAATTTTGAGCTTTAAATTACTAATAAATCAATGTGCGTGCATATACTACTTGATAACATCAGATTACACATCATTACAACTACACTTACCATATCATCGCAGACATATGCTGTATCGCACATTTTATACATTTTACCCATTCACTGCAGAGCATCTGTTGGTGAACAGGTGATGCTTAATTTGTCCAAATCTGTTCTAATGAAGACTTACCCACATCTCGAATGGTCTGAAGGTGAAAAACGGTTTATTATGGCACAAGCAGAGGGGCAGGTAGTGCACAGTGAGGTAATGGTGCTGGAGGTAGTGGAGATGAATGGATCCGTTGGTGAGGAACAGAAGACGCTGGAGGTAGTGGACACACACACGCACACAATGGAGATTGGAGATACTGGAGATCGCTGGAAAGAGGTAAGCAGAGAGATAGGTTAGTCCTTAGAGTAAGCATGCAGGTATGACCTTGTTGCAAATGAGACCGGATGGTGACTGGGTGCGTTTGTGTGGTATTTATGGGAGAGGATGATTGCTGGTGGATGAGGAGCAGGTGGGAGTGATTAGTATTCAGGTGAGGGAGTGCACTGTAATTGGTTGGTGTTGGAGCCTGGCGTGTCTGTTACAGTACCCCCTACGGCCCGTTTCTGAGGGCCGAGGACTCCGACAACGTGGTGGACGTCTTCCGTTGTGGAATGTGGGGTGGATCCGATACTCAGGTGGCAGGTGGAGTTTGAAGGTGACCGGGTTGATCTACTCGGTGATGGTGAACGGACCATGGGAAGAGTGGTGGCTGGTAGCCGAGCACGCACTGGAATGGAGTGAGGCCGGTGGAAGGCTGACATAGGGAGTTCTGTGCGTACTCAGCCCACCCTAGGAACTGGTTTCAAGAGTCCTGGTGGCCATGGCAGAAGGTACGCAGGAAGCGGCCGATCTCCTGTATCTTCCTCTCCATCTTCCCGTCCGCCACACCTAGGAGTGAGTGGAAGGCCCTCCAAACCAGGGAGGTGAACAGGGGGCCTCTGTTGTAGACGATGTCTTCAGGAATGCCAAAGTATCGGAAGACGTGGTTGAACATCAGTTTGGCTGTTTCCATGGCCATGGGCAGACCTTTCAGGGGGAGAAAACGACATGATTTAGAGAACCGGTCAACTATAACGAGTATACATGTATTGTGATCAGAGGGTGGTAGGTCCGTAATGAAGTCCACCCCTAGGTGTGACCACGGGCGGTTTGCAACGGGCAGAGGGAGGAGCTTGCCAGATGGTAGGTGACGTGGGCTCTTTGAGATGGCGCAGTCTTTACATCCGTGCACGTACCTTCTGATGTCGGATGCCACATTGGGCCACCAGATGCGTTCTCTCAGCAGTGAGAGGGTTTCATTGACCCCCGGGTGGCCAGTGCCAAGCGAGGTGTGTGCTGAGTGGATGAGTGGAGTGCGGCATGTCCTAGTGATGTATTGCAGGCCTGGGGGGCAACCTGGTGAAGTGTTTGTGGAAGGATTGGAGGAGGGCAGGGTCTCAGTCGACCAGGTGATAGGACTGACTTTTACCTTATTGGGAAGTATTGTTTCGGCCGTCTCTGCCATTCCGCAGCAGTAAGTCGAGATGAGTCGATCAACATAGGTTTGCTGGCTGGTTCTGGGGAGCTTACGGCCTCTGGATGGCAGAGGGGCGAGTTGGAGTACGACTGGCCCTGGTGCTCTTCAAGGCATGACTTCATATGAGTGGCGAAGCGGATGGATAGTTGGATGAAGCGTTCGAGCCCGATGGTGTCCTCGTATGCAGCGAGATGCAACCGCACTCGAGGTTCCAATCCCTGACATTAGGTGGTCAGCAAGGCTTGCTCATTCCATCCACTAGTAGCCACAAGTGGCGGCGTTGTTACCGGAAGTGCTCGCAGGTGATGGGGATGCCGGATGAGTGGTGAGGGGGCGATGCAAAGTGTCAATGAGGTCTTGGAAGGGGTCCGTGAGGCTCATGCTTATGCCGATCGGTCTTGGTCCGGTCTTCTGTAACGGTAAGCAGGGACAGGAGGCTGGAATAACAGGAGAACACAGTTTATTATGGCACAAGCAGAGGAGCAGGTAGTGCACAGTGAGGTAATGGTGCTGGAGGTAGTGGAGATAAATGGATCCGTTGGTGAGGAACACAAGATGCTGGAGGTAGTGGACACGCACACAACACTTACTCCCCAACACTGCTTGCTGGACACTCTGGGACGTCCTGAATTCTCCAGTCGAACCTCTTTCCTTGAAGTTCCTTTATGATCCGGTAAATGGTTCTTTCAGGTACAATATTCTTTGTAGCAATTTCCTTGCATGTGAGGCCATTTTGATGCGAAGTGATGATGGCTGCATGCTTCTTTGGAGTTAAACATTGCTAACAAGAACAAAATAATTGGAAGTGCTTCTTTCCTCCTTTTATTATTTAAAATTCATCTGATCACGCTACACAATAATCTAAAACAATGTGAATGGACACCACAACAGCTGAAGCAGCAAACTTTAAAAAATATAATATTTATGTCACTGTCAAAACTTTTGGTCATGATTGTACATCTTCTAAATATATGATTAAGTGACTCATAAATCTGTTCATAAAAAGCATTCCACCGTCTGCGGGACACTGCATGTTTTTGAGGTGATCTTCATGACATAAAAAAACTTAAAACAAATAAGATACAATCATTACAGACGGCAGAATCAGTGTCTTTGTCAGTCTGCCAACAAGGGTTCATGCTTTGATTATATCAGCTAATAGCTCCCAGCCATCTGCAGGTATTGGTTTACAAAAAAGAAAAGAATTTCCTCCTTTATAAGTGTCCTAAAAGTTCTATTGAAAGTTGTATTACTCAGTAGCAGTAAGACAGTGATTCTGAGGTTTGTTCTGTTCAGGAGCAAAAGACACCAGAACCATGCATTTAAGTGGTTTAAGAACAGCTTGCAATTTACTTTGGATAAATTGTGCAGGATTTTTTTTTTTTACATTAAGTTTTTTTTAAGGGTTTAAACCCTTACTTTTTTCCTTCTGCTAATGCAAAGAATGTGTTGTAGAATAGTGACATTCTTGTAGAACAGTTTTTTTTTTTAATGCTGACAGAAGTCAATAATTTGGATCAGGCACATAACACTGATAAAAATCATTTTGTGGTGAAGGCTATTACGCAAAAAGAAATGTAATTTCTACATTAAATAATTTAGTTCACACAAGAATAAAAAAGAGTAAATTCTATACTCAATTTAAGTTTGTAGAAATTAAAGTTCAAACTTATAAGTTCTTGAAATTGTTTGTTTTGTTTACAAGGACTCTTTAAGTAAATACAGTATCAGAGTTATGTTCCCATTGTTCCCATCATGCACTGGGGCATGAATAATTAAGGATAAATTCTACATTGTTTTTGTTTTATTGTTGACCCATTCTAACACTATTCACTGATTTGTATGTACCAACCTATTGAGGAACAAACTGAGGTCTCTCTGTTCATTTTGGTAATAACTATGTTGAGTACACATATATTTGTAAAGAAAATAATAAGCTGTTTATTTACATGTTTGAGAGTAAACCACATACTTAAATAGCATGTTTTCTTTTTCAACACTGCCCTGCATGAGTAAAGAGTACAAACCATGACCAACCTTAAAATATGTAAACATTATATTTGTCGTGAGTGCGCCAACATTACAGCTGCGCTCACAGCGACTCAAGTTCGATTCCCATCTCGAGGTTCGTTGCAGATCCTGCTTCTCTTTCTTCACCCAAAGCTTTCCTGTCGTCACTCTACTGTCCTGTCCAAATAAAAATACACAAAAGCCCAAAAAATAACTTAAAATAAACGACTCATCAAATTCTAACAGACTATGTTAAATGTACTTATCTCCTTACAGAATTTAAGCAGTTTTTACAAAATTCCATACTTAAATTATACTGTAAAAATATCTGCAAAAACTTGCAAAAGAAAATTTAGAGTAAATTGTACTTATTGTTTTTTTTTTCTGTATAGATATCCGATATATGTATAATAAGAGCAGTGGTGTATAAAGTACCTGAAAGTCATACTCCAGTAAAAGTACAGATATCTTACCAGAAATGACTTTGGTAGAATTTGAAGTCACTGTTTAGAATATTACTTGAGTAAAAGTCTTAAAGTATGTGATATTTATTGAGTACAAAAAGTTTTTTTTAAATCTTAAATGTACTTAAGTACTCAAAGTAAAAATTCAAGTAAATGCAAAATGGAAAAGAAGCAATTAATACATATATATACAAACACACACACACACACACACACACACACACACACACACACATGTTCATACACAGCTTGAGTTAAGATTGTGTTCAGTTTTAACTAATTGTTTAATTTTGTATTTCTGAGTGAGAATAAGAATCACTTGTTCCGGTATTTAGTGTCTTTCATTTCAACATAAGAAAACATTTCTGTAATCTGCATCTGAAATAGCATTTAGATGAACACAGTTTATGTATCTCACATGGATGCATTTAAACTGCGGATACAGATGTATAAATAGGCCTAATGGTTTTTTTTTATTTTTACATAAAACGTTGAATACTGATATTTGAAGTAATTTAAAACATGGAAAAAAAGATGCCGAAATGTGAAATTAAAACCGCCAGTAGGTGACAGCTAGTGAATGTTGGAGTGAGTCACTAAGATTCGACCATTCATTCAAAAGACTGATACTTTGGTCGCAATAACACATTTTGTCACAAAGATCTGCTGACACCTTCTGATAAATGATGCTAAATGCAATTTCAAAATGTATTGAAACAACTCTTACATCATTTATGAAGGCATATTTGCTTTTGAAGTATCATATCAGATATATTTACAGCTCGACAATAATACTAAAATAAATCTTATGATGTAAAACCTTGATGTTGTTTAATTTAAAACACTTGTGATGTACCTTGAACTTGTGTAAAAAAAAAAAACGAATTGATGGATTTTTTTTAATTTTCTTCCAAACATGCAGCTTTTTGCTTGACAAGACATTCATTGATGGACTGGAGTGGTGTAGATTATTGTGATATCGTCTCATTCTGACGGCACCCATTCACTGCAGAGCATCCGTTGGTGAGCAGGTGATGCTGAATGTGTCCAAATCTGTTATAATGAAGACTTACCTACATCTCGGACGGTCTGAGGGGGTGAGCACATTTTTATCAAATATTCATACTTGAGTGAACAATTCTTTTAAAGCAATACTTTACCTGGTCGGTGGAAATGGTTTCCAAATGCCGGTTTCGTCAGCAAGTCAACAAATTCATGTGTATTGCACTACCCACAGGCAAGCTATACAGTGACAGTATTTATGACACTTATAACAGACAATTGCACTTATCAATCACATGGAAATCATAAGAAAAAGTTGCATGGTTGCTTTAAAAACACATCAGTTGCTGCACATTTTTCAGTAGTGTGTCAGTAGTTCAGCTGCTTTAAGCTATTGTACTCCTCTGACTCAAGATCATAACACAAATGTCATATTTTATGCTTACATTGCAAGTATTATTATAAATAAGTAACCCTGTAACAAGGTGTAACAAGATGATACAATATTTTATTTTAGAACTGTATATATTTTTCAGTTCATCACACCAGATCTGCTGAAGCACTGCTGCCTCCACATACAAACTTGACTCCTTCGTCACCCACTGCCCTCTAGAGCTTTTATTCAGGAACTGAATGACATGTATCACCACTTACAAATCTATATTCCTACAACTTCAATGTTACAGTCACAAATAAAGATAGAAAAAAATAGGAGCTATATATTTGAACTTCAACATTATGTCTCAGCAGAATGTGTAGATCTGCTGGATTCAGTGCAGCAAGATGAAGGAGAGCAGAGAACAGCAGAGGAACAGGAAGCTCTGAGTGACGCTCTGAGCACCGTTACACAGGTTCCCTGAACAACATGAGATGCCCTGAACATTAGGAATCAAAGATGTGGCATCACAAATGGCTTTGGATACACAGCCTTTCACACCCACTGACTGGCCTCCGAAAGTTGCTGATGAAGAGAAAACACAGGCAGAGTCAGTTTAACTTTCAGCTGCATCGAATGCTCAAGCATAAATGAGAAAATCCAGATTCTCACTTGTTGCTTCAAAGCAGCGGTCTTCACTCCCTGAACAGATCATTAAGTTTGAGCAGCTCGTTCCATTACAAGAATAACACGTCTTTCCATTTGGAGCGTTAGTGCTGGGATCTACAGGAGGAAAAACAGATGTGCTTTCATGCTGTTACTGGGCACACAACATCATAGGTGCTCATTGTACCAAAAAAAAAATCATCAAATTGAACTGTAAAAGAGCTTTCTTTTTAGATTGACATCACAATCCCCAATAGAGAATCAAGTCCCACTCCTAAATTTCTTTTTTCTTGTTAAGTGTTCTGGAAACATTAAACTGTTCTGTTTACAGTAAAGTACAATACCTGGAGAATCTTGGGCATTGCAAAAGTCTGTGCCACAGCAGTAAGAAGACAGTTTTATAATGCCGAGGTTGATGGATCCACTTGGACAGCCAGCCGGAGCACAGCTTTTAACCGTCACTAAAGAGGAACTGACACCTAAAGCACCTTAAAAAACATGAAGAACACAAGAATGACCATTTCGACTGCTTGTTGTATTGATTTCCATAATGTATCGACTCAGAGCTGCAAAATAGAAAGAAAGATAAAACTTTGAAATACATAATGACCACTAGTGATTTTTTTGTAATAATAGTAATAATAAAAAGTTACATTTACAAATTTACCTCCACCAAGTGCATTAATGTCATATAATTATCCTGGCATGTTCATGCTCTTATTGATTTTTATCGCAATTTTTGACTGGAATTAATCAGTTAACACTTGTTAGATGACATGACCAGATTTCTGAAATGACAGCTACTATATTTCCTACTTTGGTGGTCAAAATATCACTTAAATTTCACTTTTGATTATCTACAAATTATAAAATGGGGACAATATATTTATGTTTTTGAATTGTTGTGGGTTCTATATATTAATATCATAATTATGATCATGTCATTAAAAAAAATGACATGGTCACTAAAAAAAAAAAAAAAACACTAGTCATGTTTGAGAATAAAACTCACCCTAGTTTTTTTTAAATATAATTTACATAAAAATCACACACACACAAAAAAAGTAATTGCAAATAGCAAACATATCAAAACAGTATAGGCTATTATTACATATTTATGGCTTTACAAAAACAGATGACATATAAACCAATAAATATGAGAATGTACGATAAATAAATCTGTATTTAACAAAAATGTAATTTTTTTTGCATTTAACATTTTCAGAAACTGTAAGTAGCCTACAGTAATCTGGAGATTACTCTATCTTTAGATGTACAATCTGTGTATTTTGGTAATGCATTTTGAACATTCCATGCATGCAATTATAAATTCTGTCCATAAAATAAACATTCTCGTTCAACCGCATTAACATTATCTCTGTGACAGTACCAGTTTGAGATATACCTCCACCTACAGTAGCAGCATCTCCATCAGTCAGTTAGAATCGTATATTTCAATCCATCATACTGGACTTACTGGCATATGCTGTTGCAGCGAAGCAGTTGGAAAGTCCATCAGGACACGGTATCTTTTCACAAGGGTTCGACACACCTGGGCACTGATTACAGTTGAGAGAGTGTCCTTTAATAATGAAAGAGAGAGACAGTGAGAGAGACATTAGTGATATGTATTTGAATAGAAACTCAAGCTGTTATTTACCTGCAGTGAAAAGAATGAACAGAAGAAAAACTGAGACGTGCAGATCCATGTTTGATGAGGAGGTGAATGAGATATCGTGCCTGCTGCAGCTCTCATTTTATATCTTATCAAAAGGGGTGGGTCTTCATGAGAAAATGAAAGTTTTTAGTTTAATAAAAAGCAGAGATTTTAAATGATTTATCTGCCAGTTTGAAAGGAGTCTAATTTGAAAGCAGATTTAGTTCTTTTTAAGAAATGTATACATAGAATGATTTAAAATAATGAAATAAAATTCTGTCATCATTTACTCCCTTTTGTGTTGTTCCAAACCTGTATGACTTTCTTCTGCAGATGTTTTGAAAAATTCCCAGGTTTCATCCAAAAATGGAAATTCTGTCATCATTTGCTCACCTTCACATTGGTCCAGATATATGACTTTATTTCTTCAAGTAGGTGTTCTGCACGAATAAGAATTTCAACTAGGTTTGGAACGACATGATGACAGAGTTTTCATTTTTAGTGAACTATCCCTTTAAGTTTTCCTGTTCTTGTCAAAAACAGTGTAAATAACTTAAAATTAATATTTCATTTTTAAATGATAAGTGTACCAGAAAGTAAAAATAACAACAGCTGTTCTCAAAGTTTATTTAATTTTGTTTTATATTATGATCATTAATGAAAAGACATCATATTTATTTCAGCTAAGCTGATTCACCAGCCAGACCAACATCGCATCACTAAATTCATTAAAAGCAAATACAGGTCAGACTTGTTTTTAGTCTCCGCAGTGGTTTCTTTGGAACTACCTGTCTGTCAGCGTTTGGTGCTGCTTAAGAAAACTTTAGGTTTAATCGATGCTATGATGGAATTTTATCGAGAAACCAGGTCAGGAATAGTTTACATTCTCTTTTCACTCAAACCCATTAAATGACAAAACTCGTATTACCTGTGAACACCTGCAAACACATATTAATGGTGCACTCAGATGAGAAGATCTAAACCAAACCAAGCATGTTGAATCCCCAAAATACAGTTCAATTAATGTTTAATCTGCTGTAATTGCTTTTTAATAGCATCTCATCGCAGAGAAAAACAAGCAAATGCCAGAAAGAAACAACTCACAGAAAGAAACACTGAACAGGAATTAAAAAAATTGCTTTAGATGTTGAAGATTGTTTTAATCTCTCATTATAATCCTCTCGCTGGTTTATCAGTTTGTTTTATGGCCTCTGATCATATCTTGCTGTTTAAGGGCCATTCAAAGTGTTTTTGTGTTCTACTCTTCTGCTTATTCTTTATAAACATGCATTATACTTCTGCACCATTACATTTTGCTAGGTTAGTCATCTACTTTTGATACAACTTTTTTGGGCTACACAGTACTTGGACATAATTGAGTTATAGTCTGCAAATGTCTCCCTCCATATCATGCATTATGTGCAGCATGATTTAAAATGACTGCTGCATAAGTGATAAATTAGGCAGTAGGAATTGTATTAGCAAGAACACCTTAATATGCAAGCTTTTTTTTCAGTAAAAAAAATGTAATTCTGACTTTTTTTCAGAACTGTGAGATGAAATTGCAAAATATAACCTCCCAATTAAAAAAAAAGAATGTGAATTTTGAAATAAAAAGCAATTTTTTTATGTATTTTTATTTTGTGGTGGGGGGGGAAACAATTTCTCAGAATTAAGAGAAAGAAGTCAAAATTGCAAGATATAACAGAATTTAGAGAAAAAAGTACAAATTTTGAGATGCAACTTAGAATTCAGAGAAAATAAAGTGGTGAAATTCTATGGTGGTAACAAAACAAAAAATGGAATGTAAGCAGGTATCTGCGGGTAAAAAAGCTTGAAATGCAAGATGTAAAATGCTTGGGCACGGATCAAGTAAACTTTGAGTACACCCTAAATGTGACACCAGAGCAAAGAACAATTTAGATAGTCATTTAAGACTAAGCTATCATTCTAGATCAATTCACAAAACCTAAAATCACTTTCATGCTTCTTTAGGTTTTGGGGTGTATGTAAAAATGCTGCTGCATTCTGGATCCTTTGCAGAAGTTGGATTGCACATACTGCATGTCTGTCTAGAAGAACCAGAACTTCATGAATCTGCGTTAATGCAGGGCAGAACTGATGTCATTTTTATCTTTCTGAAAATCTTCCAATGCAAGTATAAAACAGGTTTCTCTTTAAATGTAGTCTCCTTGGAACAACTGAAATGTTAAACAAACAAAAACAACAAACAAACAAAGAAAATGAAAGTATTTCGAAGAACAAACTTCACACAGTTGATTCTGCTTGTCAAAACTGTTCCTGCAAAACACTGATGAGGTATTTTAATAGAGTTGTAGTGTAGGTGTACACACCTTCCAAAAGTATGTAGACACATCTTTTGGCTTTTTTAAGTTTGATTATGACGAGACTGATGAGGAAGAATATGACCGGCCAGGATTAGTTTACACTGTTCTGCTGATGATACTCAGCTATATATCTCAACCAGACCAGATGAAACTTATCAATTATCTAAGCTAACAGAGGGTGTTAAAAATGTAAAAGATTGGATCACCAATAATTTTCTCTTATTGAATTCGCATAAGACAGAGATATTAACTATTGGACCAAACAACAATACACAGAATCTTGTAGATTACAATCTGCAACTAGACGGATGTACTGTTACTTCCTCTACAGTCAGAAATCTGGGTGTTATATTAGACAGCAATATGTCTTTTGAAAATCATATTTCCCATGCTACAAAAACAGCATTCTTCCATCTTAGAAACATTGCCAAGCTACGAAACATGTTATCTGTTTCTGATGCAGAAAAGCTAGTTCATGCATTCATGACCTCTAGACTGGACTATTGTAATGCACTTCTAGGTGGTTGTCCTGCTTCTTCAATAAGCAAGCTACAGGTCGTCCAAAATACAGCAGCTAGAGTCCTTATGAGGTCAAGAAAATATGATCATATTACTCCAATTTTACAGTCTCTGCACTGGCTACCTATTAAGTTCCGTATCAGTTACAAATTATCATTACTTACCTATAAGGCCCTAAATGGTTTAGCTCCTGCGTACTTAACTAGCCTTCTACCACGCTACAACCCATCACGCAATCTAAGGTCACAAAACGCTGGACTTTTGGTCGTTCCTAGGATAGCAAAGTCCACTAAAGGAGGTAGAGCTTTTTCACATTTGGCTCCCAAACTCTGGAATAGCCTTCCTGATAATGTTCGGGGTTCAGACACACTCTCTCTGTTTAAATCTAGATTAAAAACACATCTCTTTCGCCAAGCATTCGAATAATGTATCTTTTTAATTGTGAGTGTAGTTGCATCTGTTCAAAGTTGCATTTTTATTCATTAGCTTGGGTTAAACTAATTTTACTTTGTTGGATCAGCAGCTATGCTAATGATGTCTGTATTTGTTTCTATGTTTGCCACAAACTCCAGTCTGGATCCAGAACACCTGAGAAGAGATGATGCTGACCCTCAGAGGACCTCAGATGATGCTAACCCTGAATCAACAAACAGAACTAAGAATTATTGCTACAAGTGTGACTGCATCATATAATAATTATTAATTATTAGTAATATTAATCGTCTGGCTGAATATGTCTTGTATTCATTTTTCTGAAGAATGTGTTCAGCAGGCGTGTGGTGTTCGGACCTTCACATGTGTGTACTGGGGTGTCAGCATGAGGGAAAAAATATTAAAGGTTGGGTACAGTCGTGCAAAACCTGTCGGAAATATGATTTAAATCCTGACCCCGAGAAAAACAATTATTTCCTCTGATAAAGTTTTCAGAAGGAAAAAAATGGGTTGAAGAACTTTTAAGAACTCCTTGCTTATTTACTCCTTGTGTGATTGGCTGTGTTTTGTGTCATTGTCCTTTTGCAATATAAAGCACTTTCCAATGAGTCTGGTGGCATTTCCTTGAACATTGGTAGACAAGATGCTTTTGTACTTTGCAGATAAAGACTCGTTCCCGAGTCAAGAACCGGTTGCATTGGTTTTTGGATCACCAATAGTTCTTTATGACAGTTCGATTCATTAAACCGGTTGAAGAAAACAGTTCACCAGTTCTTTTGCGCTCGATGTAATGGCGTCATTGGCGATGACTGCAAGCCTTCGGTTTACCTGGGCTCATAACATTAGCACAGAATCAGTTCAGAATCAATCACCAAAAGAATCAGTTCGGTTCAGACGCTCTGTGTGCAGGCGGCAAGAAAGTCGACCAGAAGTTGAAGTCAGCTGCGTGCCGCCATCCTGTAGCAGAACTTCACTTGCGTTAGCATTCCATTGACCTCCAATTCATTTTGCGTCACTTTGACAGCGAAGAACTTTACATTTGAGGTGTTTAAAGACTCCATTTGTCCATTTTTTTATTTCTAAAGATACACGACAATGTATAAAGGGCTCCATTACTTTCTATGTTACATTATGGCCCTGTAGAAACAGTTTTTGTAAAAATAGGCTAACGATTGCGTCATAACCAAGCGACTCTCTGTCGCATTACCGTACAGACAGGAGGAGAAGCTCGCAGGCAATTAACTTAATATGGCGTACTGGCATTAAATTTTAAAATACTATACACAATAATTAATCAGAATACTTACTCCTGCTCACTCACGACAAAGAACTCCCCGCTCAAGCTCGCCGTCTCTGCAAGATTAACGATGGCAGTTTTCAGGCACAGCCAATTAGAAGATTTACAACTGTCAGAAAGGTTGCTGACGTCGTCAAGCTTCGTTTGAGTCTGCGCGTCAGAAATGGAAGTGCTGAAAAATGCTAAAAATGGGCTTCACTTGTCTCAATTGAGTTCCAATGGGGTTGCTGTGTCCATTTCTTTTACTGTCTATGTCTGTGTGTCGGTTTGCTTCACGCTGAATGCGCAGTATCATCAGCTCCTGGGTTCTCGAATCAGACACGTCTGACAGAAACGGTTCTTGACTCGTGAACGAGTCAGTCTGTTGTTCGTTATCTGGATCGGCTCGGAGTTCATCTTCAGTTCTCATGAATTACTCCGGGATATTGGTTTGTTTTAACTCAGAGGGAGTGTCAGCCACATTAAAAAAGTTAACATCTTAAGTCATTTGTGGATTAATGCATATTGGAGACGCGAACAGTTTAAAACGATTCAGTTCGATTTGGTGAACTGGTTCAAAAAGATCCGGTTACATTGAGTGATTCATTTGCGAACCGGATATCACAAACTTCTTTGTTTTGAACTGTCTTACAACAGACACGGAAAAGAAGACAATGCTGAATAAAGTCGTAGTTTTTGCTATTTTTGGACCAAAATGTATTTTCGATGCTTCAAAAAATTCTAACCGACCCTCTGATGTCACATGGACTACTTTGATGATGTTTTTCTTACCTTTCTGGACATGGACAGTAGACCATACACACAGCTTCAATAGAGGGACTGAGAGCTCTCGGACTAAATCTAAAATATCTTAAACTGTGTCCCAAAAATAAACGGAGGTCTTATGGGTTTGAAACAACATGAGGGTAAGTTATTAATTACATAATTTTGCAACTTGGGCGAACTAACCGTTTAATCTGTTTTTTGTTTACAAAAAGTTACAGTCAAAGGAATTGTGATTGTCCTTTAGGTTAATCATTTAAAATAATAAAAACAATATGTTCAAATTTTGACTACTTTCTTTAATAACTACATAACACAATACTTGTACTTTTGCTTTCAGTATTTGAATAGTACATTTTAAAATAGACTACTTGCAATACTTAAGTACAAAAAATGTTGAATACTTTAGTACTTCTACTTAAGTGTGGGGCTTAAAGAGCACTTCAACTTCTATTCAAGTCACTTTTTTGATAGAGCACTTGTACTTTTACTCAAGTCTGGTTCTATAGTACTTTATACATTTCTGTATATAATACAGTGACTACATAACAATACACCACAACTGTAAAATGCATTCAGCTATAGTCTTCAGGTGTTTGAGATCAGCAAGTGCAAAGGTGTTATTCTGTGCTACCTGCTGCCACCTGCTGATAAATGATGCTAAATGCAGTTTTACACAAAATAACTCTTATTGCATTTAACAACAGTTCCAAAATGAAAAATCAAATGACAAAGATTGTTTTAGAGTTTGTTACAGCATGACAGTAACCATGCACATAATGCTTTGTTTAGTAAAATATAGCAAGATAGATTTAACATGTTACAAACGTAGCAGGAGAAACATCTGGAATCTGTTTTGATTTGCCATCACAGATAGATTCAGTAGCACATGAATTTGCCGTACCTGAACACTTTCTGTTAAAATAAAAAATATATATTTTAATGCCTCAGTGAGTGTGCAATTTATTTACCACAGTTCATTTTTTTAAACATTTTGTCCTTATTGTACCCTTCTAGCTTATTTATAATACATTAAATAATAATATTTAACAAAATTCATGTGATGCACATAAAAACTTTATAAAAAAATAAACAGAAACGAGAGTAAAGATAATGCAATATTTAATTTTTTTAAATGCATAAGTTTTTCAGTTCATCACAGCCAAACACCAAAGATATTACAGAGATAATACAATGTATAAATCCAGTACAGTGTGTGAAGAGCTGCTGGATTCAGTGCAGCAGGATGAGAGCATAAACTACTGTTGCATCAGTCAGTGTGGTTATGGGACACCAGTTAAGCCCAATATACGGGACGTCCCGGCTAATACAGATGGCAACCTTATGTAGCTCCGCTCCTCTTTAGCTTCACGGTAGTTGTCTTCTGTATTCTGTTTGTATTTCCACAGCATGAATTCAAGAAAATCCAAATTTCTGCATGCTCGTTTTAAAATGCTTCCTGTCTACTGACATTTGTTATCTGCCTCAGTGATACCTCTCTCTACAATAAGTAAATCCACTTCACTAGCCAATTACTCGTAATGCTATATACATACTAAAAAATGAAAGTTTAAAGACAAAACTCTAAAGAGGGCTACACGCTTGTTTCTCTGACATAGGCCCAGAGTGTGGAGGACGTCCTTGTGTCCCTAAACTTTCATTAGAATATAATCTTTCATCTCGCTCTGCCTGTAAAACAACATTCCTTTTCACCTGACATCACATTCCCTGAAAAAAACAATTAAGTCCAATCCTACTTTTTTTTTATTGTTAAACATTTTGTAAACTTTTCTATGACTAAGTGCAATACCTGAAGCTTCTTGGGCATCACACATGTCTGTTCTACAGAAGTACAGCTACTGTTGCACTGAAGCAGTTGGTAAATCCAGCTGGACATGTGACTTGTGCACTGATAACAGCTGAGAGAGAGAGTGTCCTTTAAATAAACAAGAGAGAGGTGAGAAAAAAAATAGGTATTTCCATTTATTGCCAATGAGGAAAATAATCTTCCTCTTACTAAGAAACGTACAGATTGTAGATACCAAAATTCACCCTTACTTCATTCCAGACCTATGACTTACTTTTTTTCAGCTTTCTATTAAAAGACAAAGTGGTCCAGTGTTGTTCAAACAGGTCAAACTCGTTCTGTTTTTAGATTTGTTTTCATGAGTAAGAGGTTGATATAGGTTTGTTTTTGCTTAATTTGTTCAATTGTTAAACTTTTACATGCAGTAAAAATGCTTAAAGTATGACCGACCTTGAGATGGAACATTATTGAGAAACCTGGCCAAGAATACTTTCAATCAAAGTGACTTTGTAATTGTGCAGATGTAACCAAACAGAATAAATCAGTATATACTGGAGTACAGGATATATTTATATAGACACACACACGCACACACACACACACACACACACACCCACACACACACCCACCCACACACACACCCACACACACACACACACACACACACACCCACCCACACACACCACATGTTAAACTAATGCAATAAATTATGCAACTAATAGTATATTAATAACATTCTCTTTTTGCTAATACAATCCCATATCAATACTTCACAGTTCTGAACACATTGCATTATCAGGGGTTTGATAGAAGCAAATGCAGAAGTGTTATTTTGATATGAAAGATCATCTGCTGCCATCTGCTGATCATTATTAACATGACTCTTACAACATCACATCAACAGGCGAAACAACTGATTCATTTCAAAATGAATTACAAAAATGTGTCATTCATTGTGTCCTGTTGGATTTTTATTTGTATGAGGAGAATGAAGTATATGTTGATTCAATTAAATCAGTCGTTTTATTTTAAGCATACAAAAATATGGGTAAGAAAAACTGCATTGCATAGTTAAGACATTGTGCACCAGCAGACCTTCATGTAACATTTAGTTATAGATTTATCACCTTTACCCTTCAGCTCAAGATCATGAATACACATTAAACACTTCACCGATAGAGCAAAATACATAAAGCTGCAAAGGTCTTACATAGATCTGATTTGTTTCCACCATAAAATTACAGACCATATTTTCGACCATATTTAAATTACCAGTAGCATAACCTTTTTAATTCATCACACCAAATCAAAGACAGTTCAGAGATACTGTAATACAACTATATGTTTGTAAAGCACATCATGTTGTATCTTTGCTGCAGAATGTGAAGATCTGCTGGATTCAGTGCAGCAGGATGAAGGAGAGCAGAGAACAGCAGAGGAACAGGAAGCTCTGAGTGACGCTCTGAGCACTGTTACACAGGTTCCCTGAACAACACGACACACCACCAACAAATGTATCAAATACTGAGACAATATCACAAATAGATTTAGAGACACACCCTTTTACAGCTATTGGCTGGCTTTGGAAGTTCCCTGATGAAAAGAGGAGAAGGCTGAATCAGTCGAAGCAGGACATTTCAAAATGCTCAAATATAAAGGAGATAACAATATCAGTTTTAATCTTCTCCGTTTTCCAGATTCTCACCTGTTGCCTTAAAGCAGCGGTCTTCAGTCCCTGAACAGTTCACTGAGTTTGAGCAGCTATCCCCAATGCAAGAGAAACATTTATTTCCATTGGGGACAGTAGGGGGATCTAAAGGAGGACAAAAAGAGCTTTTTTTCCCTTTTACACATTTCTATTTCAGATAACATACAATTCTTGATAAAAAAAAGTTCCATGTTTTTCGTTCAATGACAGCAGGTGAGTAAGGTTCAATACCTGGAGCGTCTAGGGAGTTACAGAGATTTGCGTCACAGCAGGTAGAAGCAATCCTTCCAATGCCAAGGTTGATGGATCCACTTGGACAGCCAATTTGTAAAGCACAACTTTTAGCGGTTATTATAGAACCATTGCCTAAAAACACATGAGCGAAAGATTATTTTGATGGAAAATGTATTTGTAAATGTGTTCAAGTAGAAAGAGTTTATTTTTCAATAATGTAATCTCTAATATTTTAAACGATGTCCAAATATGTAAGACCACTGGTTTATTTAAACAAATAAAACAGTAAACATATATAGGACATTCTATGCATGAAGCTGTAAATTGTACCCAGAAAAAAAAGAGTATTGGTTTTGTGACAATAATAACGTTGCCGCAGCACCAGTGAATTATAGCAGCATCTCCATCGGTAAGTTATAGCAGTAAAGCAGCACATACTTACCTAAATATAATGATGCACTGATGCAGCTGGTAACTCCATCGGAGCATGTTGTCTGTGGACAAGTGCTCGACAGACTTGTGCACTGGTAACAGCTGAGAGAGTGTACTTCAGTAATACAAGAGAGAGTTTTTTAGTAAAAGAGAGAGATATCTAAAGATCTTTATTAGTACTCAATAACGTTCCAAACACTATGTCTTTGTACCTGCAGTGAAGAGAGCGAACAGAAGAAAAACTGAGATTTGTAGATCCATCTTTGATCAGGCGCTGAATGAAAAAAGTGCCAGTTTCAGGGCTTGCTTTATAGATTATCAGAAGGGGTGTGCCTTGACTAGAAAATGAAAGTTCAACTAAAAGACCAAAAAATTCAACAGGTCCATATACATTTACTTGCCAATTAAAGACCATATGAAGAGTCTAATGAATAAATTCATCTTTATAACAGATGTATAGGGATGTATGTACTTAACATGATAGTTCACCCAAAAACATTGGTTTTATGTGTAAATAACTACCTTCTGCATTCCATATACTGAAAGAAAAAGGTGAACCCCTTTGTTAGTTGTTCATACAAGTCAAACTTGTTTCATTTAGTTTCTTTTTTTCATCACGAGTGTGAGGTTTAATTATGTTTGCAAAATCTTGACTGTACAGTTCTACAGTGCTGTTAGAATGCTTAAGGCATGACTGATGTTAAAATGTAACATTATTGAGAAACCAGGCCAAGAATACTTTCACTTTCACTCAAAGAGACGGTTTTTAACCCCTTACTAGTAACCCCCCTTTTTTGGCATGGAGACCGAAATTACATACCCAAAATAAAAAGGTTTCTGCTCATGATTCTTTCTGACTAGATACATAATCAACCTTTGTTCACAAAGCTGACACTTTAAAGTTTACTGTTCAGGAATCAGAATCACTCAGACTGTTATGATAATAGAGATATATAAGCTCAAACATAAAAACAAAAATAAAAATATTAAAAACATATGTTTTAAATGTATTTTTAAAAATGTTGATGTAGGAAATGAGTTTGAAAACACAGTGTAGCTAAGGCCACAAGTCTTCCAAAACTTCATAAAAAATTTCATAATCGAATCTTTAAAACTGTGAATTTTATGAAATATTTTCTAAGGCCGTGTCATGTGTGTTTTTAGAGAAGGCTAATCAGATTGATTTATGGCACTTGTCATCTCTATAAGATCTCACATGTAAACATTCCTGTGCTCTTTGTGTATGTTTCACTGTTGAAAGCTGCCCGATTCATGATTCTATTGTTCTCACCAAATGAGTCTTTCACACCTCCGCCAGGTATGACACATTATCCGCATTATTCTTTTATCATTATTCTTTTGTTTTTATTCCACCTTTATTAGCCTTGATTGTGGTTTTTCAGGCTTTACAAAGCAACAAAGCAGCGATCTCACTTCAGTCTCTCTTTGCATTTAGCCCTTATTTATCAAAAGTCTTACTATAAAAATACAACAAAACATTTTCTTACGACCTTACGTGAATTATTGAGTCAAAAATGCATTATGAAGAAGAAAAGCACCTGCTATTAGTAGCATTGGAGCTAACGTTAGCATCAAGCTACATCAGACAATTTATGAAATTATTAGTACACTTTTACTCAAAACTCACTTTAAACCCCGATCGAGTGTTTATAATAACTTCCTTTAGCGATCAGGGGTGGAATTTTGTCGTTTACTTTTGTAAAAATAAGTTATTTGTAGCCTTTTTCATCGCTGCACAAGTTAGCATTTCCGATGTACATTTTCGATTTTTTTTTATAAAAACGCCCCAGATCTCAAGAAATTCTCATACCAAGCTTTACTATCATAATCGCGGGTTTATTATTCGGATATTTCATGTGTACAGAGGTGTTTCAGTGTTGTTTTGGCCAGATAACTACCAGGAAGTGTGCAGGAAGCATGTGACACGATGTGGCGGTGTCCATATATGACACTCTCAGATTGACATTGGGAAGGCCCAATCGGAGTCTGAGTGACACACAGCACGAGCTGACACCACTCCACACACACACACAGATCGCTGGGAGAGGCTGTTTATCATCAGATTGCGTAAATCCGTGGAAAATGAATAGAAATGACGATTCTGTCTGAAGAAATATGAAGTAAACATCAGTAAATATATCCATATATCTCCGCAGATATGCATCTTTGGTCTAAAAATCCTTATGACGCTGTTCAGTATGTCTATGTGAACACAAATAAACCGCTACAGACGTGACTGAATATGATTGAGTGGTGAATTTCTATTCAAAATGTGGCATAATACGGATTTATTATTTTGCACTCCTGACATAAATCACTAAATATCTGTCACTGCAACAATGTTTTATCAAAATATTGGTCAAATATCGAAGCTAGAGTCTTTAAACTTTCAATTGATGCACAGTTTGTCCAGATGAAGTAAGACAGTGATGTTTAATGTGCTGTGAAAGTGAAACAATAATAAACTGGGGCCGTCGGCGATGTTTGCACGTAAAGGGGTTTTGATTATGAAAATGTAACCAAACGCATTAAATCATACAAATAAGTATAGACATTTAACACAGTATGACCTAAAAAAACACTGGGTATGTTCTTAGCATGTTCTTAGCCTGATTTACAATAGCATATCGGTAATAGCATATAGATTATTCACCAAAAACGGTGTGTCTTTTCAAATCTTTTATGGCGTATTATTATATTTATCAATGTGCTTGTGTGGTTTATGTTCCACACTTCAGAAATGTGATGTAAGTTCCAGTAAGGCACCGATGTTCCTTATTTTTTGCAGTGCATTGAGTGATTTTTCAGGGAGTGAATGTTCTAGTGAACTGGAAGGATTTCGCGATTGAGACGGACCCTATGGACAACTCCCTGATTAGTGCACTGACTACTGAATAGGGAGCTGATTGAGATGCACCCTTATGACACTTCTATCCTTTTAAATGGTAGTCTGTGGGCTGATTGGGTTTGGATATGAAGATTATTGGTTATTATTTATCAGTTACTTAAAAAGATATGTCAAATGAGTGTGTGTGAGAGAAGTGGTTCCTAAGGCCCTCTCTCTCTCTCTCTGTGTGTGTGTGTGTGGGAGAGAGAGAGAGAGAGAAAGTGAAAGTTGAGATTCAAATTCACGAACATTCCATCAATGTAAATTTATAGGTTCTTTAAAGTGGAAAACGTTTCTTTAGGTTTTGAACAACATTCCTTATTAGAACTATTAATTGGAAATTCTTGCTGTAAAAAATTCCCTTTTGGAAACTTTATTTTTAAGAGTGTACACTTTTAACAGTAGACCCTTTGCCTGTGAAATATACCCAATGTAACCATACTTTTAAATGTTTTGACTGTAAACTATTCTATAGTAAAGTACAATACTCTAGCATCTTAAAAACACATAGAAGAGATCTTTTCAATGCTGTTTGCACAGTCAGTTGGTGGAGCACAATGCTTCAACTTAGTTGTAGAACTAGAACATAACTAATACAAGTATGACCAGTTCAACTGAACATTTTTGTGTAAACTTTATTTCTAAATATATCAATCAGTAAGTTTTTAAACACTGGGTTTGCAAGGCCAGTGAAAGTCAATCTTGATGTTATGTCATGCAGTCACTCACTCACCCCACATTTTCACAATAGAAATTAGTTATTTTTGGTTACTTTATTAAATGTAAATGTTTTATCTCTACTAAGCTGCCATTCCAAATCTTTTTTTTTCCAAAAATCATATCTTTATGAAATGACTGGAAAATATTAAGTATTTATGATACATATACTGTATATATACTGTACATACAGTGTATATATACATACACACACACACACACACACACACACATATATATATATATATATATATATATATATATATATATATATATATATACAGTACAGACCAAAAGTTTGGACACACCTTCTCATTCAAAGAGTTTTCTTTATTTTCATGACGATGAAAATTGTAGAGTCACACTGAAGCCATCAAGGGCTATTTGAGCAAGAAGGAGAGTGATGCGCCAGATGACCTGGCCTCCACAGTCACCGGACCTGAACCCAATCGAGATGTTTTAGGGGTGAGCTGGACCGCAGACAGAAGGCAAAAAGGGCCAACAAGTGCTAAGCATCTCTCGGGGAACTCCTTCAAGACTGTTGAAGACCATTTCAGGTGACTACCTCTTGAAGCTCATCAAGTGAATGCCAAGAGTGTGCAAAGCAGTAATCAAAGCTAAAGGTGGCTACTTTGAAGAACCTATAATATGACATATTTTCAGTTGTTTCACACTTTTTTGTTATGTATATAATTCCATATATAATTCAACATGTGTTAATTCATAGTTTTAATTCATAGCCTTCAGTGTGAATCTACAATTTTCATAGTCATCAAAATAAAGAAAAGTCTTTGAATGAGAAGGTGTGTCCAAACATTTGGTCTGTACTATATATATATATATACATACATTTCCTGTATACTTCTCACTTCATCATATTGGAATACTAAAGAAAATGCAAGCCATGTATGTATACAGTATCATTGTAGAATGTGAAGAGTCCTTATTTTCTCCAGACAGACCCTAAAAGACCCTGAATAATCATACCAACTGTCTTCTATAAAAATATTTTCTGCAGCTGCAGAATGTGAAGATCTGCTGGATTCAGTGCAGCAGGATGAAGGAGAGCAGAGAACAGCAGAGGAACAGGAAGCTCTGAGTGACGCTCTGAGCACCGTCAGGACTCTGGATGTTGATCTGGTTGACACTGACACCGTTACACAGGTTCCCCTCACAACATTTGATGCCCTGACCACTGGGAAGCATTGCTGAGGCATCACAAGCTTTTTTAGAGATACAGCCTTTTGCAGCAAATGACTGGCTTCCGAAATTCGCTGAAAAGAAAGAAAAGAGTTAGAAGTGAAAGCTGAAGTGACAAAATAATTGTGTTAGCCGGTCTCTGGCATACAGTATGTGATCTCTATCAAATGCTCTAAATAAGACCCACAAATGATGACTTTAGCAGATTCTCACCGGTTGCTGTAAAGCAGTGGTCTTCACTCCCCGAACAGTCTCTTATTTTTGAGCAGCTCTTCTCATCGCAAGAGTAACATTTCTTTCCATTGGGAACATTACTGGGGATATCAAAGTTGGTAGAACTGGAATCTACAGAAGGATCTGTACAAAATACAACATCTAATGAAACAACTCTAACTACATTCAGTTTCTACAATTATGAATTGAATGTCCTATGGATGTAAAATTAGTGTTGAATATTTGTCATTTGCACAAAGTACAACACCTGGAGCATCTTGGGCGTTACAAAGGTCCATGCGACAGCAGAAAAAAGACATATTTCCAATGCTGAAGTTTGTGTACCCATTTATACAGGAATATGATGGAAAGCAACCTTTAATCTTTGCCTTTAAAGTGGTGTCTCCTAAAAAACATAAATTACACAGGAATGAAAACTGTTCATAACTTTAATGGTGAATTTATTTATAATAGAAAATAGATTAAAAACCCTTTTTCTAATCACAACTGTAATGCAGAAGAGAAAAAAACTAAATCTGTAATATAAAATGATCGCTTCGGTCTAAAAGGCTACTATTGGAAAAATTTAATGTAGCATTTTCTGATTACAAACATTTTTTCATTACAAATTATATTATTACTATAACTTTCTAAGTGAAAATTAATTAAGTAACAGGAATGTATTATATCTGATAGAAATGATAAATCTCATATTTTAAAATGTACTCCATATATTTCCACTGTCGCTGCTCCCCCATCAACTGGACATCAACACTGGACTTACCGTACTGTGTCATAGCGGTTGAACTGAAGCATGTTTGAGATTCAGGACATTCTTTCACATTTTGATCCGCACAAGACCCAACACACTCATAACATTTGAGAGAGTGTCCTTAAGCAATAAAAGAGAGACAGTCAGAGAGAAATCCAATTATTTATGTTTGTATAAAAGAGAAATTAAAGTGATTTGTCTTTTTACCTGCATTGAAAAAAATCAACAGAAGAAAGACTGAGAATTGTACATCCATCTTTGAGAAAAATGAAATAATGTGTTTCAATGCTCATTTTATATCCTAGAAAAGGGACGGGCCTTCGTGAGATAATGACAGCTTTAGGTAGTGGAAATTAGGATTCAGGAAATGAGTATTTTTAAGGAACAAATATTTGACACAGGTGTATTTAAAAGTGGACACTTTAAATATGAAAGATCTAAAGATCTGTAGGAAGTAGCTTTACTTCCTACAATTGCTTATGAAACTGGAGGAAATCAGAAGCAGGAGTGGCATTTCTCAGCATTCTTTGTTTGCATTTTAAATACATTTCTCGTAGAAAATTATTTGCTTGAATGTTAGATTATCCAGTTCCTGGTTCAATAATATATCACTTTAGAAATTTTTATGTTCAGTTTTCTCCATGTCACTTCTGTTTTAGGTTTTGTTCATGTTTTCATGTCTTTTATTTTGAAGTTGTCATTGTCACGTGTCCTGATTTGTCTTGTGATCCTCTGTTATCCTGCTGTAACATCTCTACTGATGTTACAGCATCACAAATAGATTTAGAAACACAGATTTTTACAACCACTGACTGGCTTTTGAAAGTCCCTGATGAGAAGAAAGAAAACACAGGTTGAGTCTAAGCTTTACTGGACAATATGATATGTATTAAACATTTAAACATAAGAGAGATAAAAAAAAAAAAATAGCTCACCTGTTGCTGTAATGAAGTAGTCTTTACTCCCTGAACAACTCAATGTGTTTGAGCATTGCTGTCCATCACAAGATTAACATTCCTTTCCAAATGAAATATCAGAATATAGAAAATATAGAAATGTCAGAATATAGAAAATGTTGTTTAAATTTGTAAATTCCGCCAGGAAACTGAGTAGCTGAGTAACAAACAATTAATGCTCTTACATTCCGGCCCCATGATTACAAAAAAGAGAGATAATAATCATCAATCAATTAACAACAACTAATACATGCATAAATTGCACAACACACAAATTAATTTACAAGTATACAAACGTGTGTGTGTATGTATGCATCTGTCCATGTAAAAAAATGTCTGTGTATCTTCCAGTCCAAATCTTAAGTCATGTCAGTCAAAAAAGATAAAAGGAAGGTCTGTCTATACATGTCATTACGTCTGTGTGTCATTGAGCACTCAAACAAAGAAAACAAAGAAAACAAAGAAAAAATCATTTATAAATCCTCTTTGGTTTCAAGAAGCAAGCAAATCTTGGTGACTGGTCTGTCCACATAGTTGTACTTCGTTACTTGGCGAAGCAATCCCCTTTTATCTGGAATATTTTGAATAATTTTACCCATAAGCCATGAATTTCGAGGGGCACCATCATTGACAACAAGTACAACATCTTCCACTTGAAATTTCTTCTTTTTACAAGCCATTTCTGCCATTCCTGTAGCTGAAGTAAATATTCCTTTAGCCATCTTCTTCAAAACAGGTCAGACATGTAATGTACTTGTCGCCATCTACAACACACATATATGTCCTCCTTCTGAAATAACCCAGGGGGTAAGGATGGTTGAGTTTTCAGGAGAAGCAGATGGTTGGGTGTTAGAGCTTCTAGATCATTAGGATACATGGATGATCTGATTATAGGACGACCATTGAGAATTGACTCCACTTCACATAAAAGTGTATAAAGACCCTCTTCATCTATACTCTGCCCTCTCAAGATTGAATTCATAATCTTCTTCACTGATCCAATCATCCTCTCCCAAACACTTCCGTGATGGGATGCTGTAGGAGGATTAAATATCCATTTGTTACTCTTTGAATTAGAACATCATTGATCTTATCATGGTTCCAGTTTTTTATGGCTTCTCTCAATTCTCGTTCCGCTCCGACAAAGTTGGTTCCATTATCTGAACGTAACTCTGATACTTGACCATGTCGTGCCATGAACCATCTCAAAGCATGGATGAAGGAATCTGTATCCAATGATGCAACCACTTCGATGTGTATCGCTCTAATTGACAAACAAGTTAAAATGACTCCTTATCGCTTCACAATACTTAGTCCATGTTTTATCTCAAATGGGCCGAAACAATTAACTCCAGCTCGAGTAAATGGTGGTTCATCTGGTGATACTCTACTTGAAGGTAAATTCGCCATCTGCTGGCAACCTGCGGTTCCTTGAAGTCGTTTGCAAATGATACATCTGGACAAAATTCTCTGTATGGTTGAACTTGCTCCTGTATCCAATATCATTGAGGTAGCCTTGCCAGCATTTAATTTTGTCCACTGTGTCCAACCTCATTGTGAATATGCCTTAAGAGTAACTCAGAAATATGCATATCCTTTGACAGTATCATTGGAAGCTTTGATTCTTCAGGCAAAACTGCATTTTCCAGACGTCCATACATTCTTATTATACCTGCCTCAAGTACTGGATTGAGACAATGCAGAGGACTGCTCCGCTTGACTTCTTCACCTCTCTGTAAAGATACCAATTCCTGTGGGAACCTCATCCTTTGCAAAAAGCGCACAAACTCCATTTCACTTTCATCCAACTCATCTACTGAAAGGTAACCTTTATTCATACTGGATTGTAATGTAAGCATGTTTTCATCAACAATAGCTTTAAGTGTTTGATTAGATTCAGTACAATCAAGAGTATTCTTCAATTGTTTTCACCTTTTACTCAGCTCTAGAATAATTCTCTTCAGCCTAAGGATCCAGGCTACAGCCTTCCTAAGACGTGTCCATGATGAATCATGATTGATAAGTGGTGATACAGCATCATCTCTCTCTTCAGTTTGAACCAACAGTGTGCTAACCACATCTTCTTGCTTGATTTCTGGGTCTTGTACCAAACTCTTTCCCACATCAATTGGGTTATTTGGCCACTCTTCCTGTGATCTAATAAGGAAGGAAGGGCCAAACTCCTACATCTGCTTCTTAAGTAAAAGATCTACTTTTAGCCCCCTTGAAGCAAAGTCAACTGGATTGTTGGCAGAATCTATATATCTCCACTGAGCTACACTGAATGCTCTCAAGATCTCAGACACTCTGTTGGCAACAAAACACTTGAATCTGGAGGACTCATTTTGGATATATTTTAACAAAGCAGTGCTATCAGACCAAAACACTGAATCTTGTAGCTTCATCCTTAAATCCCTTTTCCATAGCCTGTCCATTTGACTGGCAAGAGTGGCGGCTGTAAGTTACATGCGGGGAATGGTGGTAGATTTCACTGGTGCTACTCGAGCTTTACCCATCAAGAAAGCAGAATGTACAATGAATGTACATATTCGATGGGTATGACACTATCCCATCCAATGCTTTCCCTGCAAAGATCTTGAAGAATCTTCTTTGCAGAAAAAACTACTGTAGACAAAAATCAGAGAGGATCATATATGGCGCTAATCACGGAAAGTAAAAGGTCTGTCCTTGATTATTACTTTAAATTTGAAGGTGTCAGATTCAGCACACCACTGTATACCTAGTACTCTTTCCATCGGGAGCACATCATGGTTCAAGTCAAGATCCTTTATTTATTTTACGCTGTCCTCTTCTAGTATGGCATTCAACACTCCACGACTATTGCCTATCACACACTGAATGAAGTACCTTATATAGTTGGATCGCATCAGATTCTGTGGGCACAGAAGTAAGACAATCATCTACATAGTAATGGTTTTAGATGACTTCTGCCGTCCTGCAATTAGACATATCTCTGTGGTCCTCTACACATCTCCTAAGTGCATAATTAGAACAACTTGGGGATGAAGAAGCTCCGAACAGATGTACAAGCAATCTGAATTCCTCTAAGCCTTCACTCAAGTGTCCTTTTGGCCACCATAGAAACCGTAAAAGGTCAGAATCTTCTACAGGAACCTTTACCTGATAGAACACAGACTCAATGTCAGCCATTGAGGCAACAGACTCCATCCTGAATCCTGTAAGAACACATGTTAAAGTGCGTGTTAGATCTGGACCCTGAAGGAATTGTCCATTCAGTGATGCTCCCTGAAATGAAGCACTACAGTCGAAAACAACTCTGATCTTTTTCTTTTTTGAATGGTAAACCCCATGATGAGGTATGTACCACACACAACCATCATGCCGCTCAAGTTCTTTAACAGGTACCTTTTCTGCATATCCTTTGTAAATCACATCTTACATGAAAGCAGTATAATCTGTATGAAATGCAGAATCCTTCTGGAATTTTCTTTGCAGGTTTAAAGCTGTAATGCGGGAGAGAGGACTCAAAGGGAAAGTGGCAGCAAAGTAGTGACACACCCGACAGGACAGGACAAGACAAGACGAGGGAGATACACTGACCAGAACGCACCTGTGACATCAAACAATCTGACAATAGGACATGAGAAGAGAGGGTTAGAAAAAGCCAAGATAATGAGACGGGATGAGGAACAGGTGGGGAGGAATGAGCCTAATGGAAAGTGAGAATAGCTGTAAGTAATGAAATGGAGGGTGATGGGGAAAAGGGAGAAAGAGTGACCAGCAGAGGGAGACAGGACCATGACAAAAGCTCCCTGTTCTGCCACTATTCTGTTATTTGGAAGGACCATATTATTCTTGAGTGGCAAACCAATGCAGTAATGGCCATCATTCAGTTTTACAGATTGATACACCATATTCATGAACTGAATATGTTCTTTAGACATTGCAACCAGTTCATCCTGAGGATTTTCGGGGAAATCAGTCTTAAACTGTTGTTTGCAAAGCTCCTCCAATTTAGAGAGAGAGATCCTGTTTACAGTCACCCGAGCCTGGTCATTACCGATAGTTCCATACCTTTCCATTCCTTTCCATTCCTTTAAGAGGTCCATTCACAGTCCATCCAAGTATGGTTTTAACTGCATAAGAGCCATTCCTTTGACCACAAACAACCTGCCATGGCTCCAGTGCTTCTGGTATATTTGATCCAATCAAGAGTTCAACTCCAGCTTAAACGAGGGCAGCGATATATGATTTAAATAAGGCCATTGAACAAGATCGCTCTGCTTGGGAATATGAACCTTATATACTGGCATGCTTTCATGGGTATACACTTAAGGCAAAAAGACAATAATGCATTTGATAGAATCCAGCAACTAAATCTCTAACGACATAACTGGAAACAAGTTTGTCTTGATTCATGGTTTTAAGCAGTATATTCAGTTTTTTTTTTTCAAATTATGCTTATTCATGAGACCTTCTGTACAGAATGTTGACAAATTGCCTGGATTTAGGAAGGCATAAGTTTCCACAATCTTGGTTCCATTCTTAGCTTTAACACATACTGGAAGAATGGACAAAGCACAAGCATCCTCACCGGCCCCAGTAAGACCACTTGACTGAATCGAGATCAGAGCATTACCCACCGCTTGCTTTGGCTCCTCAGCTCGATCTTGCCGGAAGACACAAAGAACACTAGGGTGTTTAAAGCCATACACTCTGCTTATAATTCACTTCTTACAATCTCTACTAATATGGCCTGTGCATAAATCTTTTCTTTATGTTTTTTTTTTTGAAAAGCACAGTACAGGAATTCAAGAAATGTTCTTCACCACAACAAAGACATGATACACCTTTATTAGTTTTCCCAATGTTTTCCATCTCTGTTACAGTGACAGTAGTGGCGGAACTACTTCCCTTAGGCTTATAACGAATCAAGCTTCGACCTCCTAGAGGAGCCTCAACAATATTTCCAAACACAGGATGAGTAGCAATTTTTACTTGCTTTTCTACAAAATCCAAGATGTCTTTAAATGTTGCTGGTTCATTACGGTTTTCCTGCAAATCACACACTACTGCTTTCAATTTGTCTCTTAGCTTCAAAGGCAATTTAGAAAGAACTATTTGCATGTTAGTTGCCAAGGTTAACTCTTTCATATAACGAACCTCCTCCATAGCATTACAGCAAGCTCTAAGGAAAAGAAGATAATCCTGCAAAGCCTTTGAGTTCTCAGGTCTCATAGAATTCCAAGAGAGAACTTTGTCCATGTATGCTGAAGATATTTTGACTTCATTTCCAAAGTGTTCCTTAAGTAAGGCCTTGGCTTTCAAGTAACCCTGCTTAGAAGCCATATGTTGACAACTTCTGACAAGTTCTCTTGGTTGACTTCGACTATTCTGCTCAAGAAAATAGAAACAGTCACCATAATCATTTGCCCTTTTTTCCACAACCTCCTCAATTGATCGTATGAAGCATTTATATTGCAAAGGCTCTACATCAAAGTATACAATATCTCTGTGAGGAAGTAATGAAATATTGTGCTGTTGTACCAACATAGTAGTGATTTCATTTTGTTTTTCCATAAGACGCAATATATTTCCTTGTTCTCCATCAGTTGGCGGTCTTAAAACAGGTGCATCGCTATTATGGTTACGGGGGAGCTGTGCATTAACTGATGCAGTTGACTGTAAGCACAGAGTGAAGTTGAGAATAACTCCTTATTTCTTGCACCTCTTGTCGAATTGTTAACAGGCAATGACTTTAACTCAACATGGGTGTCAACTTGAACTGATTCAGCTTCTATTGAATTGGAGATCATTCCATCATTTTCCTTTCTTGATCTTCTTACTTCCAAATGTGAACTTTGTTCTGATGCAGAAGACCTGTACACATTAACTTTAGCCATAAACACAGCTATTTTAGTTTGAAGATCAAATTTTTCCTTCTTTTATCTTAAGTGCTCCTCTTCCTCTTCCACAACATGCTTCTGTTGCAGCATTTGCTGACTAGCTAATAAAGCTATTTTCATTTCAGCTTCAGCTTGAAGATGAGCAGATGATGTAGATGATCTACTAGAGCGTGAACCTGAAGAAGAGCTCCTTTTACCAGATTTTTTACTGTATACATTTGAGATAATATCAGTTGGCTTGATGTCGTCCGCAAAGTCATCGCAAGGCAATGCATTACATTCCTTACTTTGATTCAGAATCCTTTGTGGATTTGCACAAACCGAGGATGTAACAGCAGGCAATTGATCACTTAAAGATGGATTTTCAACAGTCAAAGTCTTTTTCTGTGTTGCATCTATAGTTTACTGAGGTGACACCAAACATTCGTTACTCTGTTCAGACACTGCTGCTTTTCTTAACACACTTACACTTTCTTAAAACTTACACTGAGTTTTCTTAAAGAATGCAAGATCATGCAACCATTTCTCCACATCTTCAATACCTTTGTTGAATCGTAAAATTGAGCCAGACCATTCATTTAGTTTTGTTTGTTCCTCAGCGGGAAGTTAAGGAATCACACTATCATACAACAAAGTGACATCATCTCTCAAAAGCTTCAGTGCTTCAAATAAAGAATAAACCTTTGATGAATTTTCATCATCTTGCATAAGTACTTTCATTGAAGCAAACATATTTTTGGATTTGATTCACTTTGGATTTGCGGTCCCTTTGTAACTGTTCAATCTTCAACTCCCAAGCCTTTGCTGTGAGCTTACACTCCCTTTTGCTCTCCATAACCTCATCAGCCTCATCTTCATCCAGTTTTTTCCATCAAACTTCAGCGGCACATACAATTTCACAATAATCCATTTAAATCACATGCAATAAACTGCACATATCCCAGCACTGCATATAACACACTCCAAACTCTGCATGTCTGATAGACCTCAAATGATCCGAACATAAGCAGCACTAGACAGCTAGCACAACCAACATAGCGTCTCCAATAGACAAGCCAGCAAGCAGATAAATAATAATCTGATTCACATACGAGTCCAAGTGCTGTCTCATATCCGTTGCCCTTTTAGAATCTACAACCGCGTTCCAATGCAGTGCATGAATGGAATATCTTTAAACAAGCGCCGTTTTTTGTTGACTAATGTTTGCGGTATCCAATCGCCACATAGAGGCTAGCTAGTGGGTTTGTCACTCGTTCACACTCGGTTATTCTCATCAAAGGAAAACTGGTGATCTTAACGTGCTTTTGATTGTATTAAATCATATATTACATGATCAGACCAATGCGATACGGTCAACAGAATGTTGGCTCCCGCTCCTTGCCCTTTCCAACCTGCCAAACAACGGAAGTGATCACCTGTGCCCACATGACCGTGAATAGCCAATAAAAAATAGGTTTGTTTGAGATGCGCCTTGCCTTGCCTGAAATGTAGGTAAGAGTCGGCGGCTGTAGTAAGGGGAGGGATCAAAAAAGACCTTTAAAGTCGGATACTTCCTGAATCTCACTGTTTTGTCGCCTGCAGACGTCAGCAATGGAGGAGATCACGTTCGCGAACTTTGAGAGTTCAAAGCAAGAGCTTGTGGGACACTGTGTGTTTTTACTATAGTCAGTATGACAGAAAACAAAGGATGGGGAGTGAAAAATCCTCTTGAGGAAAATGTGATATGAATCTTAAAATATATAATTGTTTGTCCTGGTAAAATGTATTTTTCTCTTTAATTGGTTGAGCAACATAATTTACGTGAAAGAAAGTGGAAGATTAAAAATAAAGCAGCTACCAACCTATACATCATATTTAAATCAATACTGATACAAAATACAACAATGCAAATGCATACTGTATTGGTAAAAAACAAAACATTTCATTATTATAAAAATGACTGATTCATTGGATTTTTATATAGCAATGTAGGACATACAGAGTGTAGTCTGACGCATAAGTTGATTAAATCAGTAGTTTTATTTTAAACAAAGAAAATATATTTGTGTAGAGCACAATGAGAAAGATGACTGAAGACACTGTGTATACCAACAACACATCATAACATGAGGCTCAAGTAGACTTGAGTTACAGATTTATCACCTTTTCCCTCTTCACCTCAAGAGTATAAATACATATTAAAGGGACATCAGATGCAAAATTCATATAAATGTATCTTAGCAGTGTGTGGACACAACCACTGAAAACAATGAAGTACTGACACGAAGCTCAGGCTTGCAGTGTGAAACTGGCATAGTCTTCATTTTCTCCAGACAGACCCTAAAAGACCCTGAATAATCATACTAACTTGGGAATCTGATGTCCCCTATAAAAATATTTTCTGCAGCTGCAGAATGTGAAGATCTGCTGGATTCAGTGCAGCAGGATGAAGGAGAGCAGAGAACAGCAGAGGAACAGGAAGCTCTGAGTGACACCATTAGCACTGTTACACAGGTTCCCCTCACAACACGAGAAACTTCCCGAACCAAGCAGTTGTGGGACATCACAAAGAGATTTAGAGACACAGCCTTTTATAACCTGTGACTGGACTGGAAGAAAAAAGTTAAGAGTCAGAGACAAGTTGGCCACTGGTATACATGATCTGTATCAAATGCTAAGACATAAAAAAAAGAAAGATAATGATGCAGCTTTCTTTTCCAGATTCTCACATGTTGTATTAAAGCAGCGGTCTTCAGTCCCTGAACAGCTCACTGTGTTTGAGCAGGTATTCCCATCACAATAGTAACATTTCTTTCCATTGGGAGCACTAGTGGGATCTACAGGAGGGAAAATAGATTTGCTTTCTTTACATGGTCCTGATCTTACTGTGCACACAACATTACAGGTGCTCATTGGACCAAACATAAAACATGTTGTCTTCCTGATCTTTTTTGTTTCGGCTAAAGTCGCTTCTATAAACCGCTCTATTACATTAAAGTACAATACCTGGAGCATCTTGGTTGTTACAGAGAGCAGTGTTACAGCACTTAGCAGAGCCTCTTCCAATGCCGAGGTTGATGGATCCACTTGGACAGACAGATGGAGCACAACTTCTATACGTCAGTGTAGTACTGTTGACTGAAAACACACAAGTGATACAGGAATGAGCAGCTCGACTGAACAATATTTTTGATGGCAAATTTATTTATAAATATGTTAAAACAGAAAGCATGTCCAAAAGTGTATCAAAAGTACAAATTTCCCAATATTAAATGATCTCTAATATTTATTAGAATCAGGTCCAAATGTTTAAGACAACTAGGGTTTTTTTATATTTTGCATTTTTCAAATTTCACACATTTTTAAATGTGAATTATCATAATTATTTCAGTAATCTATAGAACATTCTATGAGTGCAATTATAAATTCTGTCCAGAAAAGAAGTTATGTGTCAGTCAGTTCTAATAGTACCTTTCAATCCATCATAATGGACTTACCAGTAACTGCTGCGCTCAAGCAGTTGGGTAACCAAATGGAACACTGACTTGTCTGGGTACAAGATCCCGTCAGACTTGTGCAGTCATAACAGTTGAGAGAGTGTCCTTTAGTAATAAAAAAAGACAGAGGTGTTAAATGAGAATCATCTCATTTGTACCCAGTAACATTACAGAACCAATTTGTATTTCGTACCTGCAGTGAAAAGAATACACAGAAGAAAAAGTGAGATTTGCAGATCCATCTTTGATCAGGAGGTGAATGAGATAAGGTGTCCGTTCCTGTGCTCATTTTATAGCTCATCAGAATAGGTGGGGGGGGGGGGGGGGGGGCAGGAGAGATGAACATTGTCTCATTTTCACACGATAATATCATTTCAAACCTGTGTGACCTACATTCTTTTGTGTTCTGAACACTGAAAGACAAAAGGGATTCATAAAGGTCAAACTAGTTTAGTTTTTTTTTTCTTCACAAACTAGAGTTGAATTTAATTGTGTTTGCTCAATCTAAAGCTCTACATACAGTATGAATTCTTAAGTTATGACCAACATTAAGTCTGAACATAATTGAGAAACCAGGCTAATAGTTCCAATTCTAATTCATGTAAAGTGTTTGACTTGAAATCTTAACTAAACCCCATTTAAAGAAAATGTAGTACGAATTAATAGGAAACATCATAGGTGCTTTTAAAATCATTAATTGTGATTTATTTATTTTCTTAAAGTTAATCCTCATCTGACACAAGATCAAAAAACAAAAAAAACAAAACAAAAAAAAAACAACAACAAAAAAAATCAGTCGTCACTTTAAAGTAATCCCACTATGTTAAACTGATCAAAGTTTTGAGCACAACGAACATCACTCTTGTGAAAAAATAAGTACACTTTAGCATAATTTTAAAAATAATACTTATTATGTAAATAATACACTTTTAAAATAACAAAAGTAGAAACTGATTACTTATATTTCTTTTAAATATGGTCAAAGTTTATTACGTGTTAAACCATTGTGAAAATTAATGCTAATTAATAGTATATCTCTTACATATGTGCTTATCTGACTATGAATGAACAATGATTATAAAAATACTCTGTACACCGATGAGAAATACAGTACGTTACAAAAGCATTAAACACATACTGTACTTCTCTCTCATAAGTGTCACTGTCAATAATGTAATGTAGAAAATTGAAATTCTTGTAGATCAATAAAAAAAAAAATGCTGCTGAGGTTGCATAAGTTTTTCTCACTCACAAACTTAAAATAACTAAATTGTTTTATTATTATTTTTGTTATTGTTAATGTTGTTTTGTAGACATACAAAAGTGGTATACGCAGGTTTTACTGCATAAAATTGTACTGAGGCTTAGAATTATATATATATATATATATATATATTTTTTTTTTTTTACTTTTCAATGGAATGTCATTCCAAGCTTGCATGACTCAACTGTCTTTAGTGATCCAATCATGTAAAGATAAAGGGGTCCAATGTTGTTCATACAGGTCAAACTCGTTTCGTTTTGTTTTTGTCTACACGAGTGAGAGGTTTCAAACTTTATCTCTACATACATTATGGAGGCTTAGGTATGTCTAACATTGTACTGTATGTTAAACTTTATCTCTGCATACATTATGAACTCTTAGGTATGTCTAACATTAAAGTCGAACATTTCTGAGAAACCGGGGCAAGAATACTTTCATTTCCTAATTCTCCAAAGACTATTTGTATTTGTGCAACTTTAATCAAACACATTTAAAACTTAAAACAATTAAAACGTACAACTTAAAATTCAAGATTTAACAAAAGATCAACCTCCAGGAAAAAGGTAACTTTAACATAATTTTAAAAAGAGTACTGAAATAAACTTTAAAATAATATTAAATGTGAACTGAATATAATGTTTTTAGATGCTTATTGCATGTTGATTTCAAATAGTGAAACTGTATAATAGTTAAAATTTATATTTAATGAAATTTGACCAAGTAATGTTTCTTTGTAATTTCATACTAAAAAAATGTCAGTAAAATACAGTTGAAGTGTAGTTCCTGCTGATGGATGTACCATCTCTGATGGAATCGTTCGTGTTTTTTTTCTGCATTAGCACTATTTTACTAATGCATTCCTTTACTGGTTCCTTGAACTTTCCCAAAAGTTTACCGGTTTCAAATTACTTGCTTTACAACAGGTGTAACATTTCAGAACATTTCAGTACAACATTCTGCGCGCATTTGTGAGAGGCAGAGAGAGAGAGATATGATGCGCTCCGTGTGATTGGATGTGGCTAATTCACAATGTTCACCTCTTCATGTTTAGTAAATAAAGTGTTATGATCTCCCGAGCTCCCTGTCAGTGTCCTCCTTGCAACCCAGCCAAGAACCCATGAGCCAGTGCTAAACACTGTAATACTGTGGTGGAAAAATTAATTTACATTGCTTCTGCATGCCCATATATGCATGTGTTTTCTTAGAATTGCTGTGTGGACACCGTGAGATGGGTCTGGGAATAAAAGTAATGGGCAGCAGGTGATTCACAGAGCCGTGTGGGTGCAGAAGGGAGACACCTGGGGGGAAACAGATGTCTGAGAATGACCTGAGAAGGTCATTGGGCAATAGAATGGGGGAACGAATGCCTGAGGATGACCTGAGGGGTCATCTAAGCTCTAAATGTGTGAGAACCAACCCATAGAAGAGTGTGTTTTCTGACTTTTATGTTATCCATGGAAAAGTACAGTTTTAAGGGTTTATAACCGTGACGCAGCAGAGGGATATAAGGTGGAGGACTGCCATCCGCTTTTGTCGCACTCTGCAGGAACTTGTGTTACTGTATGACTGTCTGACCTTCTTTGCAAGGAATAAAAGTTTTCTTTTTAATTATAACTGAGAGTGAGCCTCTCTCTTATGCTGATGAGAGTTGATTTAATTTTGCCCCAACAATACAGACGCCATGTCTAGGCAGCCAGACAATAATCCAGTTGAATCTAATAGTTGCTCTCGGTGTGATGTGTCAAACACTTCGGTAGCAAGTCAAACCAAATCAATACCTTTGCAAGCAAAACTGGTCTCGGCACACACCCAAACATTGCCAATGAACAAAATGTTTATTTTCTATTTACAGGGCAGACAGTTTGAATCTGACCTCATAAAGCACCTTTGTAACTTGTTGTCAATCAAGACACTCTGTACGTACCCTTATCATGCTCAGGGTGACAGAGCTGTTGAGCACTTTAATCACACTCTAAAAGATGAACTTTCCAAACAACTTTTTGAAATGGGTATGGAGTGGTATGATCACCAACCACTATGCCCCTTTGGTATTTCCACCCCAGTAAATTTTGAAGTTTGGGATGTATCTAGACCTCATGCAAAAGCAAAAAACATTTATTACAATTGCATGAAACTGTACATCACTTACTTAAAGGACACCCATACCCTCACCTCCCCTTCCTCCCCTTTTCATCCAACCGCTCTGAACACATAGTCTGGACTCCTCCCACCCCATATTACACCTGTGCCACTGGGACTCCGCACACCTCAGGTACCATGGGAACCGCTACCGTTGTCTTAGTTGCAACCTCACCCCCAATTACAACCACCCAGAACCCTACAACCTGCCCTACAGGGCTCCGACTCTGGACTGTTGATTCCAACACTGGGCACACCTGAAGCTGGACTGTCAACAGTGGTTTCTGAATCAACTGATACTCCAGAGTCCACTCGGAATGTGCTTCCCAGGAAACGTTGATTGCCTTACCATTTTACTGATTTGCTATATACTGGGCTAATACATGTAACAATAAGAGTATGAATGCAGAGTTTCTTGATATACTGATTCCTTATGGGCCTATGTGATTTATGTTGTATTATTGTTAAACATGTTTTATTTTTATGTCTTGCTTTTGGATTTATTATAAAATTTGTATTGTAACAAATTTTTATATTTTTACTGTACTGAATCATAAAGTATAGCAAGTGCAGGAAGTCACAAAGTCTTACGTTATACAAGCGTAAGGGAAGCTCAAGGGTTTGTTGTAGAATGTACATGTAGAAATGGTAGTGGGAGTTTCCGGTTAGAGAAACTGGAGCAAGAGAGCAGGTCCCAGTTGAAGGATTTTATTAGAATTATTCTTGCATGCTTGAATTGTTACAGGTACTTGTCCATAAGAGGGGCATATTACACACAGTAGCAGTAACAGTAAATAACAGTATCAAATATCAGGTAATAAAGCATTTAAATAGCTTAGATAATAATAGTGATTATCATTTAAATATGTACTATAAACAGGTGTACAATTTTAGCTTATCTATCTAAATTAGATTAGATTAGATTAAACTTTAATGACATTGCACACGTGGGTACAAGTCAACGAAATACAGTAGTACAGGGGAAGAAGAGATACAGCATAATATTAAGAAAAATAGGTCACTCATTCTGGTCTCCAAATCCATCCATTTTCTCCAATGCCTTTCCAAAGCCATGAGCTTCTTCATGATGGTATCCATTGCTGCTTTTCCATCGAAATTACCTGGAACTTTTTTTCCCAGGAACTATTTCCCCCCAGACTTGTAGCTTTCTGCGTTTCCACCGTGGTGTAAAGTACCGGGAAGATTAGGCAAATAGACTGGTGACGTAGGTCTGCGCGTGTTTGTCAGTACAAATGTCCACAATGACGCAAATCCGGTAAATCTGCAAACAGCAGCGTGCTTGATAACTTAAAAATAATTAATTATTCATTAGGTTTTTATATAGCAATGTAGGACATACAGAGTGTAGTCTGACAACTAAGTTGATTAAATCAGTAGTTTTATTTTAAACAAAGAAAATATATTTGTGTAGAGCACAATGAGAAAGATGACTGAAGACACTGTGTATACCAACAAAACATCATAACATGAGGCTCATGTAGACTTGAGTTACGATTTATCACCTTTACTCATTTTATCTTTTCTGCAGCTGCAGAATGTGAAGATCTGCTGGATTCAATGCAGCAGGATGAAGGAGAGCAGAGAACAGCAGAGGAACAGGAAGCTCTGAGTAACACAGGTTCCCCTCACAACATGAGATACTTCCTGAACCAGGAATCAGTTGTAGGACATCACAATGAGATTTAGAGACACAGCCTTTTATAACCTGTGACTGGACTGGAAGAAAACAGTTAGAGTCAGAGACAAGTCGGCCACTGGTATACATGATCTGTACCAAATGTTAAGACATAAAAAAGAGAAAGATAATGATGCGGCTTTCTTTTCCAGATTCTCACCTGTTGTATTAAAGCAGCGGTCTTCAGTCCCTGAACAGCTCACTGTGTTTGAGCAGGTATTCCCATCACAATAGTAACATTTCTTTCCATTGGGAGCACTAGTGGGATCTACAGGAGGGAAAATAGATTTGATTTCTTTACATGGTCCTGGTCTTACTGTGCACACAACATTACAGGTGCTTATTGGACCACAGATAAAACATGTTGTCTTCCTGATCTTTCGCTAAAAAAAAAAAAAAAAAGAAGAAGAAGAAAGAAAGAAAGAAAAAAAAGGAACAATTCGATCTGCCTGTATAAGCAACATTTGTTTTCGGTTAAAGTCACATTCCTGACAGAAAATGAAATTCCATCCTTCTTTTTTTTTTTTCTTAAATGTTCAATAAAATGCTCTGTTGCAGTAGAGTACAAAACCTGTAGCATCTTGTTTGTTACAGAGATCAGTGTTACAGCACAGAGTAGAGCCTCTTCCAATGCCGAAGTGATCCACTTGGACAGACAGATGGAGCACAACTTTTAAGCTTCACTGTAGTACTGTTGACTGAAAACACACAAGTGATACAGGCAGGAGCAGCTCAACTAAACAATATTTTGATGGAAAGTGTTTTTATAAATGTCAACACAGAAAGCATGTCCAATAGTGCAGTGGTTCCCAAAATTTTTCAACTCGCGGCCCACACAACCAAACACATATGTTCGCGCGGTCCACTGCAAAAAAGATTAACTGACCCCGCTATTGTTGGGTTAATAACTTAGTACTCAGAAAGTAGATTGGTAATAAATTCTGTCCAGAAAAGAAGTTCTGTCAGTCATTTCTAATAGTCCATTTCAATCCATCATAATGGACTTACCAGTAACTGTTAAACTCAAGCAGTTGGTAAACCCAGTGGAACACTGACTTGTTGTCTGGGGACAAGATCCCGTCAGACTTGTGCATGTATAACAGATGAGAGACTGTCCTTTAGTAATTAAATAGACAGAGAGCGAAAAACATCTCATTTGTACCTAGTAACATTACAGAAATGATTTGTATTCTGTACCCGCAGTAAAAAGAAAAAATGGAAGAGGAAAAAGTGAGATTTGCAGATCCATCTTTGATCAGGAGATGAATGTGATAATGTGTTTCATCTCAACAGAAGAGGTGGGGGTGGAGAGATGAACATTGTCTCACTTTCACATGATAAAGTCACTTCAAACCTGTGTGACTTACATTCTTCTGTGTTCTGTACGCTGAAAGACATAAGGGATTCATACAGGTCAAACTAGTTGAGTTTTTAGTTGAGTTTTTCTTTTCACAAACTAGAGTTGAATTTAATTGTGTTTGCTCAATCTAAAGCTCTACATACATTATGAATTCTTAAGTTATGACCAACATTAAGATGGAACATTATTGAGAAACCAGGCTAATAGTTCCAATTCTAATTCACATAAAGTGTTTGACTTGAAATCTTAACTAAACCCCATTTAATGAAAATTAGAAGGGAATTAGAATTTAGTAGGAATTAATAGGAAACATCACAGGTGTTTTTAAAATCATTAATTGTCATTTAATATATTTTCTTAAGTTAATCCACATCTGACACAAGATCAAAACTAAAACTAGAAAAATAAATAAATAATTAAATAAATCAGTCATCATTTTAAAGTAAGCCCACTATATTAAACTGATCAAAGTTTCGAACACTTCACTACAGTGTGTAAATGAACATCACTCTTGTGAAAAAATAAGTACACTTTAGCATAATTTAAAAAAAGAGTACTTATTATGTAAATAATACACTTTTAAAATAACGTACTTAAGTACAAACTGAATGTAATTGTTTCGGACACTTAGTTGCAACAACATATATATATATATATTTTTTCCAGTAACGCAAATAGTTACATTCCCTGGTAACAAGTTACTTTTATTATAGAGTAATTCAGTTACTAACTCAGTTACTTTTTGGAACAAGTAGTGAGTAACTATAACTAATTACTTTTTTAAAGTAATGTTCCCAACAGTGGTTATGACTTAGACATTTTTACATATATAAACTATATTATAATTTATTTTAATAGTAATTGGTGGCCCACCTTCAATACCACCGCGACCCACAGGTTGAAAACCACTGCAATAGTGTATCAAAAGAACAAACTTTGCTATGTTAAATGATCTCTAATATTTAATGAGGTTCAAAGGTGTGAGACAACTAGGATTTTTTTAAATTTAGCATTTTTCTCATTTCACACATTTTTTTACTTAAATTATCATAATGATTTCACTAATCTTTTTAGAACATTCTATGAGTGCAATTATAAATTCTGTCCAGAAAAGAAGTCATTTCTAATAGTCCCTTTCAATCCATCATAATGGACTAACCAGTAACTGTTAAACTCAAGCAGTTGGTAATCCCAGTGGAACACTGACTTGTTGTCTGGGGACAAGATCCCGTCAGACTTGTGCATGTATAACAGATGAGAGACTGTCCTTTAGTAATTAAATAGACAGAGGTGTTAAGCGAAAAACATCTCATTTGTACCTAGTAACATTACAGAAATGATTTGTATTCTGTACCCGCAGTAAAAAGAAAAAATGGAAGAGGAAAAAGTGAGATTTGCAGATCCATCTTTGATCAGGAGATGAATGCGATAATGTGTTTCATCTCAACAGAAGAGGTGGGGGTGGAGAGATGAACATTGTCTCACTTTCACACGATAAAGTCACTTCAAACCTGTGTGACTTACATTCTTCTGTGTTCTGTACACTGAAAGACAAAAGGGTTTCATACAGGTCAAACTAGTTGAGTTTTTAGTTGAGTTTTTCTTTTCACAAACTAGAGTTGAATTTAATTGTGTTTGCTCAATCTAAAGCTCTACATACAGTATGAATTCTTAAGTTATGACCAACATTAAGATGGAACATTATTGAGAAACCAGGCTAATAGTTCCAATTCTAATTCACGTAAAGTGTTTGACTTGAAATCTTAACTAAACCCCATTTAATGAAAATTAGAAGGGAATTAGAATTTAGTAGGCTTTTTAAATCATTAATTGTCATTTAATAATTATTTAAAGTTAATCCACATCTGACACAAGACTAAAAAACAAACAATCAAAAAAATAAACAGTCATCATTTTAAAGTAAGCCCACTATGTTAAACTGATCAAAGTTTCGAGCACTTCACTACAGTGTGTAAATGAACATCACTCTTGTGAAAAAATAAGTACACTTCAACATAATTAAGTAAAAAGAGTACTTATGTAAATAATATACTATTACAATAACATACTTAAGTAGAAACTGAATGTAATTGTTTTGGACACTTAGTTGCATATTACCTGGAATTAAATGAAAATGAATTATTGTTTAAATTAAACTTTGTAGTATTTTTTTTAACAACTTAAGAAGAACTTAAAAACATCTTGTATGTAATTTCATAATTACTTATATGTCTTTTAAAAATGGTCAAAGTGTATTACGTGTTAAACCATTGCGAGAAATAATGTTAATTAATAATATATATCTCCTACATATGTGCTTATCTGACTATGAATGAACAATGATTATAAAAATACTCTGTACACAGAAGAGAAATACAGTACGTTACAAAAGCATTAAACACATACTGTACTTCTCTCTCATAAGTGTCACTGTCAATAATGTAATGTAGAAAATAGAAATTCTTATAGATCAATTAAAAAAAGTGCTGCTGAGGTTGTATATGTTTCTCACTCACAAACTTGAACTAAATTGTTTTATTATTATTGTTGTTGTAATTGTTAATATTATTGATTTGTAGACATACAAAAGTGGTATAATCAGGTTTTACTTCATTAATTCTACTGAGGCTTAGAATTATATATATATATATATATATATATATATATATATATATATATATATATATATATATATATATATATATATATATATATATATATTTTTTTTTTTTTTTTAATGGAATGTCATTCCAAGCTTGCATGACTCAACTGTCTTTAGTGATCCAATCATGTAAAGATAAAGGGGTCCAATGTTGTTCATACAGGTCAAACTTGTTTCGTTTTGTATTTGTCTTCACGAGTGAGAGGTTTAAAATGCATTTAATTGCATTACCGCTAAATCTTGTACTGTATGTTAAACTTGATCTCTACATACATTATGGGTGCTTAAAGTATGACTGACATTAAGATAGAACATTTCTGAGAAACCAGGTCAAAAATATGTAAATTTTCTATTTCTCCAAAGACTATTTGTATTTGTGCAACTGTAACCAAACACATTTAAAACTTAAAACAATTAAAACTTAAAAAAAAAAAGTTAACAAAAGACAAAAAAGACAAAAGACTATTTTAAATTTAAAGTCATTTGAAGTTTGAATTAAAATTTTACTCCACACACTAAATCAAATAAAATCTGACACAAGATCAAAGAACAAATCAGACTGTCAAGCTTGCTTTCAAACTGATCAAATTCTTGAGCACTTCACTAAAATATAAACTAACATCACCCTCCGGAAAAAAGGTAACTGTAGCATATTTTATTTTTGTGAACTGAATATAATGTTTAGATGCTTATTGCATGTTGATTGCAAATAATGAAATTAAATTTATATTAAATGCAATTTGACCACGTAATGTTTATTTGTAATTTCATAATTATTTTGTCCATTAAATACAGTTGAAGTGTAGTTCCTGCTGACAAATGTACAATCTCTAATGGAATCATTCGTGTTTTCTCTGCATTAGCACTATTTTACTAATGCATTCCCTTGCTGGATCCTTGAACTTTTCCAGAAGTTTACCGGTTTCAAATGACTTCCTGGGTGGTGTGTTTTATAGTGGCATTTCCAGGGGCGGATCTAGAAAAATACTGACGTTGTGGCGAGAAGGGGGAAGGAATTTTTGAGGGGTGGCAACATATGGCAGACGTATAGTCACAGTTATCACAGTTTGGTGATAAATAGTACATGTACACACTACAAAAGGGCACAGGCTGTCATTTACAAACTTAATCTAATGCAATCAGTGTCTTGCATAGATGACAGCACTGTAACGTTAGTTATTTATCATCTCAAAGTCTGTGCTTTCATTATAGCATCATTTCTATGGAATAACATTTGCGACAATGAAAATGAACGAAACTTTATAAAACTGAACGTAACTTTTTCAGAAACTATCAAAAATATACCATTACAAAAAAAGAAAAGAAAAGCACAATGAAAATGAAAAAAAAAAGAACTCAGTCGCACAGATTTAACAGGTTCTTCAAATACGCTTTATTCTTTGTTAATGCTTTTCAAAGAATCGTTTTCGCTAAACGTGGATTGTGAATGCATTGCCACCAGGGCACCAGTAACAAGGCCCCCCCACCACTTTAGCTCACCAAATAGAGAGAGAAATATCCCCGCATTTTTCTAAAACACTGCTAAGTTGTTTTACATAAATATAATCTAGAATCATTCAGAATAACAGTTGCCAATTATTTTACAATATACAATTAAGAAAATTGCTATTTTAAAAACTTAAAGCACTGAATAATATTATATTGTATAAAGTAATCAAATATACAATACATAGTTTTCACTATAAATTCAACATTCATTCTTATTTATTTTACAAAAGTGATTCAGTCAAGGGGAGTAAATTACTTTCTTTCTGATGTTTGATTAACATTGACACAAACAGCTTCTGTCACTTTAAGACCTCAGGGTCTGAACTCAAGTCAGTGTCCTGTGCAAAACCATCTCAAGTTCACCATGGTCTCAAAACCAGCATTTCCTAAATTAATTCTCTTCCGGTGACATGCCCCAACGGAAGAAAAAAATAAATAAAATAACTGTTGAAATTATGACTTCTGGTGAATATTGTGGAAACTGATACATTTAGATAAATATATTTAATACATTATAGCATATTATAAAACAACTTACTAGGCCTATATATTTATAGAATAGCAAAGTAGCCCTAATCAATATACAAGACTGAACCACATAGATGTGAGATTTTTTGTTTATAACACATTTTAATTTTAACTTAAACAAATACAACATATAACATTCAATACTCATTGGCTTAGACTGCATTTGAAGAAAAATAACCACATCAGTTTTCTGTAGCCTTGTGCAAACTTATTCAATAGAATTAGACTTCTAGAATGTTCTTTCCAGTGCAAAAAATTATATTTGTAATTTAATTAGACAACATTTTAAGGATGTGTAGTGCCAATGTCTTTATATAATTATACTTCCATTATAATTAACTTTCTTTCCAGTGCAAAACAATAATACATAAAAAACAATTATTAATTAAATAATAATTATTTTCCAGATATCTTATTAAGAAACCCATCAGAAATGATTGACATTTTGAGGGAGCGGGAGACAGGAACGCAACAAGGGGGAGATGTATATGGAATGTTAGGCTAAACCTGTACCATCTCTTTAAATATAACCACTTTCTTATCAACTATATTTGAGTTTTAAAAATACACATGATTACATCGCCTACCATATCAGCCACGGGAATCATCTGGTCTGAAGGACAAGGAACCAACCTTCATGTCGCTTCCTTGTGCGCCCGCAGCCTCTCGTTTCCTCGTACGCCCGGAGCCTCTCGCTTCCTCGTGTGATTTTCGCCTGATGCGGGCTATATCACACACTCCGCCGTGACAGACAGAAAAAACGCGACGGCATATGGTACAATTGGCCTTGTATTCGTTGTTCCTCATGCATTCCTGCCACGGGTAGTTATTTTCCCAGTCAATTCTATATTTTTGTCCTCTTTTCTTTTTCGCCGGCTGCTCGGAGGTAGTCATTTTTACATTTCCCGCTGTTGTCGCTTGTCGTCATCGTTGCTACGATACGTGACTCAGAATGCCTGAAACGACCAATTAAAAGGGCATTCTCTGATGACGTTAAAAAGATAACGTTACGCTAAGACAAACGTGGAGAAATTGGTTGGTCCAAGATGGCGACCGGTGCGGATGTCTTATTCTGAGCTCCGAGACTCTGATCGAGTACTTATGATTTAGATTAAATTTTTGAGACTGTATTATCGACAAATGAAGGAGTGGAGTGTTGCTCTTGCATCCAGTAAGTTTTTTCACTCGAATAAAAGGCCCTTTGCCTAACCAAAGTCTTGCTAAACGAGGACACGTGCCCACTGTGTTGTAAGCTAAAGTTTTGCTAATGAGCCAGGACAAGTGTGCTACGATGTCAAAGAGAGATGCTAAGAAGGTGAGAAAGGAAGGCTTGCTAATGGACATAGATGCTGAAAGTTCGTTCTCGGTTTTATGTAAACCTCTTCCTGATACTCCAACAAAAAGCCCAAATCCTAAAAAAGTCTGCACTAAAGAGGAGGAAGCAGTTTCAAATGCTGATATCCTAAAAGCCATTAACGGCTTAAACGACCGTTTTTTGAAGTTTGAAGGAATGATTATGAAAAATACAGCAGAGATTGCTAAAGTGCAAGAAAATGTGACAGGGTTGGAGATTCAGTGTAAAGGTACTGAGGATGCAGTAAAAAAGATGAGTGACCAGATGACTATCCTGAGGGAGAAACAAGAAGAGTCGGAGCGGTACAGTAGGAGATGGAATCTTCGTCTTCTGAATCTTCCAGAGAGCAGCAACGAGGACGTGAGGAAGGAGGTGCTGGAGATTATTGCGGAAATCATCCCAGAGGAAAAGAGCAAGCTTGGGTTCATGGTGGACACTGTGCACAGGGTTGGACGCCCGAGAGAGGATAAAAGCACACGTCCAATCATCATTCAGTTCACCATGCGCACCTTCAGATTCAGACTATGGAGAGCTTCTCTCAACGCTGATGTCATGAAGAGAAAGAATCTTCGAATGACGGAAGATCTAACCCAACTGGAGAGACAATGCAGAAATAAACTCTGGCCTCTTGTTCAGAAAGCGCGTGCTGACGGAAAGAAAACGAAATGGCAGGGGTCTGCTGTCATCATTAACGGTGTGAGACACACCGCATAATTTGTTAAACTTACCTTAATGTGAGGTAAAATGTTCAAGTTTATGTCACACGATTAGCTCTTTTGGTAGACAGTTAAAAGAGCAATATGTTCACTCCAATAGTTTAAAATAAGAATGTTAAGGAGTTTATTGAGGTACTCATAAACTTCAGAGTTTTCTACTTGGCGGTAAGCTAATACTTTATATTTTCTATCTCAGGTCTTTTTTCTCTTTTCCTTTAACTAACTTAGTTCTTATAACTTTAACAGACATCCAGTTCATTATTTTTCTTTTTTTGTATTATGACAGACTTCTGTTTTAGTTCCTTAAAAATAATATCTTTGAATGTAAGAGGTATTCGCGATAGCACCAAGAGGAAATCAATCTTTTTATTCAGTAGACGAAAAGATGCTGATTTAATTTTTTTACAAGAGACTCATTCGGTGGACGATGATGTGAAGTTTTGGAAAGCACAATGGGGAGATATATGTTATTTCTGTCATGCCTCACAACAATCTGCAGGTGTCGCCATTTTACTTAATAAATTTAAAGGAGATATCATTGAATCAATGACCTCAAACGAGGGTAGATGGATAATCTTGGTTCTCAAATTAGACAACTCTTTTTTTATAATTTGTAATTTATACAACTATAACAATACAGCTCAAGCAAAAATAATGTTTTTACAACTTTGTTTGAAACTTGAAGCCTTTAAAAACAAATACAAAGGGGCACATTTAATTATTGGAGGTGACTATAATGATGCTCCAGATGATCTTGTAGATAGAGTACCTGTAAGATTAACTCCACATTCAAGATTCAAAAGTACTGCATATATTTGTGAACAACTAGCAATTATAGATGTTTGGCGTTTTCTAAACCCTGATATTAACGAATTTACCTGGAGCAATGTTAGTAGATCCTCTCAGTCTAGAATTGATCTATGGCTTATATCTCCCTCTTGTCTGCAATTTGTGGCAGAATCATCACATAGTTATGCTCCATTTTCTGATCATAAATTAATTGCAATCCATTTAGCAGGAACAAAACAACAAAATGGTAATATACGTGGTTATTGGAAACTAAATAATAATTTATTAAAAGATAATGAGTTTTGTGATTTGGTCAAAATAACAGCAAAAAGCATATTTGATAATAAAGATGTGAATCACATACAAAAATGGGAATTTTTCAAATTTAAAATTAGAGAAATAGCAATTAAACGAAGTAAAGCAATTAAAAAAAATAATATAGCAAAAGAAATAAGCATTATGGATAATTTAAATATTTTAATGATGAAGAATAATCTTTCAGAGGAAGAAGAAACTATAATGAAAAAATTAAAAGAGGAAATAGATGATATGTATATTGATATGGCTAAAGGAGCTTTTGTAAGGTCGCGAGCAAAATGGCTAGAGCAAGGAGAAAAAAATTCGAGTTATTTCTTTGCTTTAGAGAAACGAAATCGCAAGAGAAATAATTTAACTACTCTTAAAATTGATAATAACATTACTTCTAATTCTTTAGATATTTCAAGATATGTTGGTACATTTTATAGCAATATATATAAGTCTAACATTCAATTTATTGAGTGTGATAAATTCATTGATTCAGTTAAAGCATTTACACCAACTATATCTGAACAATTTAAGTTAGACTGTGATCGTCCTATTACTAAAGCGGAAATGTCAGAGGCTGTTTGTTCAATGAAAAAAGGTAAATCACCAGGTAATGATGGGCTTTCAGTTGAATTTTATTTGCATTTTTGGGAGATTATTGAAAATCCTTTATTTGAGTTATTTAAAGAATGTATGTTAAAAAAGGAAATGTCTTCGAGCATGAAGCAAGGTTTAATATGTCTTCTCCCTAAGCCTGATAAAGATCATTTACTGATAGAAAATTGGAGACCTATTACACTCTTAAATATTGACTACAAAATTGTATCATTCATTTTTGCTAAAAGATTAAAAAGAGGTCTTCATGAGATAATAAGTGAAACACAAACAGGTTTTATGTCTAAACGTCACATTAGCTCCAATATAAGACTTGTTCTAGACCTGGTGGATTATTCTGATAACATTAATACTGATGCACTAATAGTATTTCTTGATTTTTATAAAGCATTTGATACGGTAGAACACTATTTTTTATTTAAAGCACTTCAGATTTTTGATTTTGGACAAAATTTTATATCTATGGTTGAAATGCTTTATAAAAATATTGATAGTTCTGTGATGATATATCCCAACACAACCAAAAGATTCCCTGTACTGAGATCAGTTCGCCAGGGTTGCCCTATTTCACCATTTTTGTTCCTGCTGGTGGTTGAATTACTATCATTACATATTAAACACAGTCCTATTATTAAGGGATTGTCTATTTTCGGTAAGGAAATTAGAGTAACTCAACTAGCGGATGATACAGCTCTCTTTTTGAATGACAAACATCAAATTGATAAAGCTATAACCCTAATTGACCAATTCTCTGCTGCTTCAGGTTTAATGCTTAACAAATCTAAATGTGAAGTCCTATGCCTGTATCAGACTGAAGAGGAAAAAATGTTTAATTTACCTGTTAAAAAATGTGTAAAATATTTAGGTATTCATATCTGCAAGGATCACAAACAACGTCAACAACTAAATTTTTCATCTAAATTGAAGAAATCCAAAACAATTTTAAATTTATGGCTTCAAAGAGATATTTCTATTTTAGGAAGGATTCTTTTGACTAAAGCAGAAGGGATTTCAAGATTTGTTTATCCTGCTCTCTCTCTTAATGTTCATGATTCAATATGTAAAGATATAAATACCATATTTACAAATTTTGTATGGAAAAACAGACACCATCACCTTAAAAAAGCGGTGCTCTCTGGTTCGAAGGATGAAGGCGGATTTGAATTTTTGGACTTCTGTGACTTAAATTATACCTTTAAGGTGAAATGGTTGAAGGAATGTTTGAGGACACCTGAATCATTATGGTACTTTATCCCCAATAACATCTTTAATAATGTAGGAGGCCTAAAATTTTTATTGAAATGTAACTACAATATTACAAGATTGCCACTAAAACTATCCCAATTTTATCAACAAGCTCTTTTGGCTTGGAAGCTCTGTCATTCTCACAACTTCTCTCCACACAAGTCCATCATTTGGAATAATGAATGCATTACTAAGGGGAACAAGTCACTCTATTTGCAGAAATGGATCGATAGAGATATTATATTTTTAAAAGATCTTTTTGACAGTAATAATCAATTATGTAAATATGAAACTTTTCTCAGAGAGAAGGCATTTCCAATAACATTCAAAGAATATAACTCTGTTTTCAAGTCTATACCTAATGGCATATTAGAACTAATGAAAAGTTATAAAAAAACAAAACAAAGTTTCTGGTTTAAATACTTCTCTTTATATAAACGGTATGGATATTATGAGTAGCAATTGTACTAATAAGCACATTAAAAAAGGTTTTTCAAGTTTAAAGAAAATAACACCTCGTGGAAAATTTTTCTGGAATTCTCATTTTCCTGAGATCAACTGGCATGAGGCGTGGCTTGTTCCTTTTAAATTTTGTATCACAAATAAAGTTAGGGAATTACATTTGAAAATATTACACAATATATATCCCACAAATTTGTTTATTTCAAAATTCAAACCTGTTGATGATCTTTGTAGTTTTTGTAAGAATGAACAAGAATCTTTATCTCATCTCTTTTATGGTTGTTCATTTTGTATTACATTTTGGAAAAATGTTGAAAGTTATGTGGCATTTAAAACAAAACATACAATAACGCTTGAAGGGAAACAGATTATTACATATTTTGATTGTAGTAATAGAAGTTTATGTAATATTGTAAATCTCTTTATTTTACTAGGTAAATTCCATATTCATAAAGCTAAATTTTCCAAATCAAGACCATGTTTTAAATTTTTCCAAATTGAAATTGATATATATTTTGAGTCTCTTAAATTTGTAAAAAATAAGAAAGCTGTGTCAGTAATTGATATATACTCAAAACTTTTTAATTGAAAATAGAAATTTATTTTATGCATTTTATTAAAAATGAAGTCTGTAAAAAAAAAAAAAAAAAAAAAAAAAAAACAAACGTGGAGAAATTAGTAGGCTATTTATTTATTTGTGCTAATTGCACAATGTTTAAGTTGTTTCATGTGTGTAGGTGTATAGGTACAGAAAACAAATAATTAAATATAAAATAGCACTGCATAGTTTTTACTGTTAAAATTAAATTAACTGTCAAACCAAAATGTATTCAGACACCTTCAACATTTCTTACATTATCACAGTTTACTTGCTCTAGTTTATAAAATGGTAATAAAATATGATAAGAAATCAGAGTTGAACTGTCAGAACAAATTCATCTTGATAATATCAGATAACTTTGATAGAAAGATATGTAATGGATAACAATCAAACCAAACTTCAGCCAACTGTTAGTATGACAATATTTACACAACTATCAATGTTGAACAATTACCAAGCAATGCTTAATTTTGTTCAGTCTTTGGTGTGAAAAGGTTGCATTAGAAAAAAAATAAAAAAATAAAAAAATAAAAACACATAAGCAAACCATGAGGTTAAAGTGTCTGAATAATTTTTGGTCCCATTTTTTTCTATCAATTTCACTAGTTGTCCACTATATGAAGATTTTTTTGGGGGGTATAATATGTCACAGTTCACTTTATTTTGCTATACTCACTTACCTAAATTAATTATAGTGTCCTGCACCTATTAAAACTTTTTTTATAAATATAATATATGGTGTCTGAATAATTTTTGGTTTGACTGTGCACTCATTCTTGTTAAAACTACGTAGTAATTCAGTCAAGAGCAGTGAGGGATTTTCTTAATTTAATTTTCTTGGATTAACATTACTGCCAGTAGCTAAATAAGGTGCGGTCACTTTAAGAGTCAATGAATGCATCCAGTATAATAGTACACATCCGATTTTTTTCTACTTTTACTTAAGACATAACCAGCAGTTTTTTCGAACATACTTTCCAAAACGGGTATTTTGATATATTTTGTATGTATTTGTCGAGCAAAAAGAGGCAAATTCTGTGTTCAAGTGTTTTGAGATGCCTTTCTCTGCTTGAGCCCTAAACGCCAGAACACTGCGGTGTTGAATTGGGCTTTTTCACATCCTTTTGAAAGGATGTGAAAAATGTGAAAAAAAAGGTTTTTTTTTTAGAAAACTGCAAGTGTGTACAAGAAAATGTCTCCTGTTAAACTTTTTTTTTTCAATATTTAATATAAGCATATTGTTTGTTCTAAACATAATAATAATAATAATAATAACAAAAAAGATCATATATAATTGTATAATGAATTGTATTTTTGTACATCAATGCTTGCATGTCTTTGTTGCTGCTGTAGAATGTGTAGATCTGCTGGATTCAGTGCAGCAGGATGAAGGAGAGCAGAGAACAGCAGAGGAACAGGAAGCTCTGAGTGACGCTCTGAGCACTGTTAAACAGGTTCCCTGAGCAACATGAGATGCTCTGAACATTAGGAACCGATGTTGTGGCATTACAAATGGCTTTAGAAACACAGCCTTTCACACCCACTGACGGGCCTCCGAAACTCCCTGAATGAAAAGAAAGAAAAGAAAGGTTAGTCTTAGTTTTACTGGTGTATGGTATTGGTTTCAAACAACCCAAACTTAACAGAAATAAAAATGACTTTCTTCTTCCTTTAGCAGATTCTCACCTGTTGCTGTAATGCAGCGGTCTTCACTCCCCGAACAACTCACTGTGTTTGAGCAGCTCTTCTCATCGCAAGAGTAACATTTCATTCCATTGGAGATGGAATCTACAAAAGTTTTATTTTATTTCTGTTCAAAATATATCTAATGAAACAACAGCCTAGAAAGTCTGACTGTACATTTTAAATGATTATAGAAGTCTAATCAAAACACACACTGTGCTCGTCCAGATTTTATATTTGCATAGACATGTCTCTCACATCAAACCTTACTCAAGGTCTGTACTCTAGAAATTTCTTTATTATAGCAGGATATGTAATGTCTGATAATAGAAGTAAAATGCGTGTTGATTGGATTATTTGCATATGAACATTAAGGTATCATACCTGAAGAATCCTGGTCATTACAAAGGTCAGTATCAAAGCAGAAAGAGGACATCTTTGCACTGCCAAAGTTGTAGGACATGGTTTGACAGTTATTTGGTAAAGCACAACCTTTAACCTTTAATGTATGACTAGTGCTACCTACAAAAAAAAAAAAAAAAAATAGGAAGGAAGAATGATACTGGTATGACAAGTTCACATGTACAGTGGAAATCTAATCTGCATATTCATTTGCACAAATATAACCGTCAATTTCAATTCATCAACTGGACTTACCTATTGGTGTCACCGCTGTTAAACTCATACACTTGGAAGATTCACCTTCACAAGTTATCTCCTTCTTATCCGCACAAGAACCCATCGGATCATTACACTCATAACATCTGAGAGCGTGTCCTTTAGTAATAAAACAGAGAGATGTGAGAGAGAGATCCTGTATTTGTACAGTTTAGGTCCTACAGTCTTTGTTTAGGAGGTGAATGTAATGTGTACAGCAATGTGTTTTAGTGCCGTTTTTATATCCTGGAAAAAGGGGATGAAGATATTTCAGGAAATAGAAATGAGGAATAAGGAAATTACTATGAAATGTGAAGAAGTGGGTTTAAAAAATGCAGATACACCAAATCTTCATCTTTCCCAAAAGCATTTAATATGCTAATGATCAGAAGTTTGTATACTTGTATTTTACCAAGCATCCTGAAATTTTTTATGTTTATTTTGTTTGTTTTTTTAATGGAAACTTTTATAGCTTATAGATTTCTGAAGGATATTTATTGAATAGATAATTCGAACAAACGGCATTTATGTGAAAATAGAAAATCTTATAAATGTACTTACTGTCACTTTTGATAAATGTAATGCTTTAATCCAATTAAATATTTGCCTGAGTAAAATAAACAAATTAGAAAACTTTCTAAAACATTCTGTTCTGTACCAGAAGAAAGACAATTCAGAAATGCACACACAATTCAGAAATGCAAACAACATTTACAAATGCACTCAAGATTCACAAATGCACAGAACAAGATTCAGAAATGTATTTCTGATGCACACACACATATATCTTGATTTACAAACTGCATGCGGTCTGTGAACTTCACTGCATTTGTGTGTGAATTTTGAGACTCCTCTGACTTGGCTCAACACACAAATGCCTTTTTTTGAACAGGGAATGATCTTCAACCAATCAGATATCATCCTTGTTTGAGCAAATCACAAGAATGCACCCCACGTGGGGGATTGTTTACTTATAAGCCAATCAGCGAACGACTCACTTTCCTCAGCGAACAACTCACTTTCCTCAATCAGCGAACGACTCACTTTCCTCAGCGAACGATTCATTTCCTCACGCAGCGAACGACTCACTTACCTCACGCAGCAGGAGACTCACTTTCCGCTGCCGGAGAGTCACTTTCCTCTAGCAGCGAACGACTCACTCTCCTCACGCTGCGAACGACGAACGACTCACTTTCTTTACTTTACTTTACTTTATTGGTTTATAGTAATGTGGACAACCTCTTTTAATCAAAAGAGCAGCTTTAGCCTCTACGGCTAATTTCCAGCTGTAGTCCCCAGCCAGTTATTAATTGGCATACATCAATAAATACATTGCAATTAATACAAGGCTTAAGCAAGAGCTTAGACAAACAAACAAGGTGGTACAAAATTGAAACAGACAAGCAGGCACAAATTACAAAGACATAAAAGCAGGTCAAGCAATAAACTAGAGAAAATTGACACCAAAGATAATCATGCATCCTCACGAGTTACGCAGCGAGCGACTCACTTTCCTCAGCGAACGATTCACTTTCCTCACCCAACGAAGTTGAGCGAACGATTCCCTTTCCTCACGCAGCAGCGACTCATTTTGCGCAGCAGGAGACTCACTTTCCTCTCGCAGCGAACGACTCACTTTCCTCACGAGTCACGCAGCGAACGACTCCCTTTCCTCAGCGAACGATTCACTTTCCTCACCCAGCGAAGTTGAGCGAACGATTCCCTTTCCTCACGCAGCGGCGACTCACTTTGGGCGACTCACTTTGGGCAGCCGGAGAGTCACTTTCCTCTCTCAACGGACCACTGACTCTCTCTTCATGTAGGGACCGAATATTATAATTAAAATGACTTCTATATTGCATCCAAAAGAATATTTAGATATACTTAAAATATTCAAAAAGGTGTAATTTTTTTTTATTTTTTTTTTACTTTCATTAAAATATTTCAATAAAATGAAATAATTGCCTATATTGCAAATTTATGAATCCATGGTTAACTTTTTTTCTGCAGTCACAGTCTGGGCTATATGTATTGAGACATTTTTACATTTATATTTTGTAAAAAATAATAAAAAATAAACCTGAATTGTAATCTAAACATCTGTATTTCCATACAGTTTCATAAATAGGCTGTGTGAACACTTTCATGTGATTGGCTTATAAGTAAACAACCACGTGGAGTGCGTTCTTGTGATTGGCTAAAAGAAGGGAGACATCTGATTTGTTGCTGATCATTCCATGCATTTTTGTGTCGAGCCAAGTCAGAGGAGTCTCAAAATTCACACACAAATGCAGTGTTCACAGACTGCAAGCAGTTTGTAAATCAAGATATATGTGTGTGTGCATCAGAAATACATTTCTGAATCTTGTTCTGTGCATTTGTGAATCTTGAGTGCATTTGTAAATGTTGTTTGCATTTCTGAATTGTGTGTGTATTTCGGATTTTTCTGTGCATTTCTGAATTTTGTATGCATTTGTGAATCTTCTGTGCTTTTTAAATTTTGTGTGTGCATTTGTAAATTTTGTGCACATTTGTGTATCCTGTGTGTGTATTTATGAATCATGTGTGTGCATGTATGAATCCTGTGTGTGCATATGTGAATGTAGTGTGTGCATTTATCTTTATTGAGACTCTTTTGGCTCCATATTTTATTGTGTATATCCTACAAAACATAGATCTATACATAAACAGACACTTTGAAATATGCAGGGTCTTACCCTTACAATGAGGACAGGCTGGATGACAACAAAATTATTTCTGATGCAGCTGCTCTAAATCCATCAAATTGGCCATCTGATGAAGACGAGCACATCCTATATGGAGACAACAAATTTCTCACCTACCATTCAGAAGACTCTCACTGTTGAGGCTGCAACCAGCGCCATACTCATCAAGGAATTCCACCAATTCAAGTGTCATGGCATCACAGGAGACAATCTGGGCAAAGTGCTCATTACTGTCTCCACACACCCAGTGTCAACAGCTGAGTGTGAAAGAGATATGACACACACTGTGTAATCGGATGTGGCTAATGCATGATGTTCACCTCTTTATGTTTAATAAATCAAGTGTTATGATCTGCTGAGCTCCCTGTCAGTGTCTTCCTTGAAACAAAGCCAACAACCCATGAGCCGGTGCCCTGTAAGAACTGTGAAGCTCACCTGCATGACTTATTTTACTTCTGTAGATCACAATAATTAACTAAATAAGCACTGTCAATCATCAGCGGAGCTTAGGTTTAAAGTTATCCTGGTTTATAATTGTGAAGCAATTGCGATTTTCTTCAGTTTTTCTTTTTCTTTTTTTGCAGTTTCCATTTTAGTGATAAATCACTAAATCACTTGATAGTCACATTATTCTGTCTGATGATCTTTCTATAGTTCTGCAGTATGACACAGGTGAGTTTTTTTCAAGCTGTTTTTTTTAACATACAAAAGCAATTAATAGATTATTGATACAACAACAACAACAACAACAAATTAAAACTAAACCCTAAAATATTTTTTTCATTGAGCATAGTCTCCAGTAGGTGCTTGTTGTAAGCAAATGTAAAGGTCAAAAAGATAATCTGCTGCCACCTGCTGATAAATGTTACTAAACGTTGAGAAACGTTGCTAAAATGTCTTAAATTTTATTCAACCGACCTTAAAAAATATTTTTGCAACATTTTAATTGAAATAAAGAACTTAGAACTAAATAGTTGATTAATGCCCACTTAGGCTATAACAAAACTCTCAAGGACCTAGAAAAGCAAAAGACATGAAGAGCTTGTGAATCAGAATCGAATCGTCAACTCTGGATCATTATCCAAAGAATTATGTATTACAGTTACACTTAATACCTCTTGCTCTTCACTGCAGCAGGATGAAGGAGAGCAAAGAACAGCAGAGGAACAGGAAGCTCTGAGCACCGTTACACAGGATCCCTGAACAACACGAGAACATCTCTACTGATGTTGCAGCATCACAAATAGATTTAGAAACACAGATTTTTACAACCAACCACTGACTGGCTTTTGAAAGTCCCTGATGAGAAGAAAGAAAGCAGGTTGAGTCTAAGCTTTACTGATCTATATGATATGTATTAAATGTTTAAACATAAGAGAGAGATAGAGAAAAAAAGAAAAAACTTAATGAAAAAAAAAAACTAAATTTTTCTTCCTTTAGCAGATTCTCACCTGTTGCTGTAATACAGTGGTCTTCACTCCCCGAACAACTCACTGTGTTTGAGCAGCTCTGTCCATCACAAGAGTAACATTCATTTCCAAAGAAACAAATGAAATATCAGAATTTTAGAAAATTTAATTTGAATTTGTAAATTCTTCCAAGAAAATGGGTAGCAGTTTTTTTTTTTTTTTTTTTTTTGATGTCTTGCTTTTGGATTTATTATAAAATTACTATTGTAACACATTTTACTGTACTGAAGTATAAAATATAGCAAGTGTAGGAAGTCACAAAGTCTTACGTTACACGAGCGTAAGGGATGCTCAAGAGTTTGTTGTAGAATGTACATGTAGAAATGGTAATGGGAGTAAAGAGAGCAGGCCTCAGTTGAAGGATTTTATTTGAAATATTCTTGAATGCTTGAATTGTTACAGGTACTTGCCCATAAGAGGTGCATATGGGCGTGTGGGTGTGTGTGGTCTACAATGAACAGAGAAAACAGAATATAAAATATAAATAAATATAAAATTTGTAATATAAACACTAATATGGATAGCGTAAACATGAACATTACACACAGCAGCAGTAACAGTAAATAACAGTATCAAATATCAAGTAGTAAACCATTTAAACAGCTGCATTGCATGACAAAGTGTTTACCATTTAAATATGTACTATAAACAGGTGTACAATTTTAGCCTATGTATCTAAATTAGGAAGTAGAACATGCACAGTTAAGCAGTATTGAATGAGTGTCAACATTTGACTTAGCACTTAGTCAGCCTGCAACTCACGCAAATTATACAACCTATTCAAGTCATTATTTGAAGTAATAAAGTTTAAAGGTGACAATAACAGAATGAAAATGTATTTTAGTATGTCTAGCATAGAATATAAAACGTATAACTTACTTTTTAATCAGTCACTCACAGAAGAAACAAACATGCAGTAGTTCCTCTTGCCCTTTTCTTGCACAATCAACAAGTAAATCACTCCACCCATTCTTATAGACTGCCTCCTGATATTTGGAATACTGCATGTCTTGATTTGTTCAGCCCATAGACAGCCTCTCCCAAGCATTAAAAGGTTATGGACATAAAGATACCTCTGGGTGGCGTCGTTGGGCTTTCATTCACACGTTATTTAAAAAAGATAACAATAAAAACTAAATTCATACCCAGACACAAACAAGGGTTAATTATTTAAATACTGATGCATTAAATATTTTGAAATATTTTTTGATTTGATTTAAAGACTACATTTTTGTAAAGTTTTACTTTTAACTGTAGAAGCTGCTAAATATATTCAGTCAACAACAGACTTGTGACTGCTGTATTTTTGTTACTCTGAATTTATTCTCAGTCACTTAATGCACAGGTTTATATTTGACATCAGATTGCCAGATGTTATATACTATCCTTTGGTACAGTTATCACTGTCAATCATAGCAATGACTTGCGGAACAATTTAGCGGATTCACTCGCATAATTTTTTACACGTGTTTGTCATTCCTGAAGCAGTATACACTATGGTGCTCTTAGACCAACAAACAAAACTCTTTTTAAAGTGATCATATGACGTTGCTAAAAATAACATTATTTTGTGTATTTGGTGTAATGAATTGTGTTTATGCAGTTTAATATGGAAGGCCGTTTCAGCATAAAAACGTTCCAGCGTTACTCGTCGTAATTATATTTTTACTAGTAACAATTAAATTATAGAGCTCTATAATTTAATTTGTACTAGTAACAATTATGATTGTAGAGCTCTCTAATTGAATTATAGAGCTCTGCAATTGTATTCTTACTAGTAACAACTGAATTAAAGAGCTCTATAATTACAGTGTTAAGTATTGTTATGCAATAATAGAATGATTGTGTTTGTTGTTTAGTAAAATAGAAAACATTATGCCAAATAGTCTTAAACTTTTTTATAAATTGTGACTCGAGGTTTAATCTAGCCTAAAGTTTGTTAAACTTTTTTTCTCCAGGTTGCAAGATTTAATATTTTGCCTTCAAATAAGCTTGTTGTGGTTGCATGTGTTTGTTGTAAAGTAAAATGAACAAGAGAACAGTGAGGAATTCTGACTGTGCATTTAACTCTTTTATATATAAAAAAAATATATATATATATATATATATATATATAATAACATAGCCTATGAAAATAGTTGGCTAATGTCTTTGTAGCCAGAGGCCTCCGCAGCCGCAGAGCCCGAGCCATCCACTGACAGGGAGCAGGACGTAGAGAGCGCGACTCACCAGGTGTGTGAGCCGGCAACACCGTGCATCATGGGAGTTTTAGTGGAGATCGAGGGCGTGGAGGAAAGCCCTGCCTGCACTTCCGCGACTGAGGGTGAGCTGTGTTCGGTCTCGGGAAATATGGAGTAACTTATGGATCTAATGGACTGGTCTATGGAGGTAAGCCCTGAATTTTCTGTTTCTCCACTGTTTCTCCACTGGTTCCGCCCAGCCCTGAATTTTCTGTTTCTCCGCTGTTTCTGCCCAGCCCTGAGTTTCCTGTGTCTCTGCTGGTTCCGCCCAGCTTTGAATTTTCTGCTTCTCCGCTGGTTCCACCCAGCTATGAATTTCCTGTTTCTCCTGTATTCTCCTGTAAAATTAATGGAAGTCAATGGAGACATATGACTAGTAATAAATGAATTGTAGAGCTCTCTAATTTTTATTGTTACTAGTAACAATTGAATTAGAGAGCTCTACAATCATAATTGTTACTAGTAAAAATTTAATTATAGAGCTCTATAATTGTAATTGTTACTAGTACAAATTAAATTATAGAGCTCTTTAATTTAATTGTTACTAGTAAAAATATAATTACGACGAGTAACGCTGGAACGTTTTTATGCTGAAACGGCCTTCCATAGTTTAAGGTAAAAAAACAACAACAAAAAAAAAACATTATTTTCCACATACTGTACATTACCGTTTCTCTTATATGTCCTGCCTTCTGAAAAGCGCTGATGATTTCTAGTCATGTCCTCTTTTGGAAGGCTAAACAAAGTAGTTTGGCTTTCTCAACGAAACAGCGTCACACAAGTGTCTAGAGTGAGCGGAGACCGGCTTGAGAACAGCACGGCCGGCGGATTCTATGAAGGAGCAAGTAAAGATGCTGAAAATTTGCGGCTTGCAACTTAGTCCACGGTGAAAGCCGATCCAGCGATCCACAGTGCAAAGTTGATGTATTCCCTCAGCCACCAGCACGGATCAGCTCCAGGTATGACGAATATTGTCCTCTTTTGGAAGGCCAAATAAAGTATTTTTGCTTTCATGGCATCTATACGACATGGTGGCGGCAAAAATCTAAACAATACTACAAAAAGAATAAAAGTTACACCTTCTTTCTTTGCGTGAACATCTGGGCGGCGTTATGCAAATCTTCCCAGATAGTGATGTAGAGATGTGGGGGCGTGTTAGAACGAGCTGTTTTAGTGGGGTGTGGACGAGTCTTAATCTTTATAAACAATATCTCTTTGGATTTGAGACTCTCTCTACAACTTTACAGATCTTCTTTTTGAACCAAGAGCTTGTAATACTCCAAAAAGAAAGGAAATTTTTAAACTGCATCATATGACCCCTTCAAAAATTGTGAATGCGCTCCCTTTATAACACAGCTGATGTTTGAAAGTTGAAAGTTGATTTTGAAATAACTGAGCTGGCTTATCTAAAACCAGGAAGTAACCGTGCATGTAGTCCATTCATGAGAGTGCAGTGCTGTGTCCGAGATCTCCCCCTATATCCTTAAATAGGACAGTATTTTAGGGGACAGCCATTTGTAATTACACAGTCCGCCTATGATGACAAGGATACAAATTAACAACAGCATGATCTACCACTGAGCATCTTAATACATAAACTTCACTTGAACATTGAGAGTTTTGTCATGCAAACCTTTGTTCTTACAGGCACCTGCAAACTCAAATTAAATGTGACAATAGACCAAAGAACAAACATGACAGATAGTCGCCTGGGAGGAGAACTATCATTAATACTATCATCCTAAGCCTAACTTAAGTCACTTGCATGCAGGTTTCACTCTCTTTGGCTCACCGAAGATCAATTGTGCTGCTGCATTCTGGATCATTTGCAGATGTTTGATTGGACATACAGTCAGAAGTGCAAGCACATGTGATGTTATTTTTAAGTTTTTGAAAATCTTCCAAAGAATGTAATCATAGAATACCTTCACCTTAATTATAGACTATACTGAATGTATATAGGCTCCTTGAAACTTTGTAATATGGATGATTTGAGTTAATGAAATGTAATAAAAATAAAGAAAAGAAGAAGATTCATGAATATTCACTTAGTTGTTTTAGACAGTCAAAATGGTTTCAGCAAATAATTTAAAGCTTGTTTTCAATAATATGTGGACACACACTCAAAAAAATGGTTTTCCGGCACTGTTCGTTTTACACATATATGTTTTGTTAAAACAACACAAATATATTTAGTTTTCCGACAAAACACAATTGTATTGTGTTTAATCAACTTAAAATGTTTAATTTTAAATTTTACTTAATTATCAATCGTTAAAGTAACGTAAAGGGTTTAATTTCGTGATTCAAAAAAAACCGGAAGTGACGATTTCCAACGCATTTGATGACGGTGTGGAGGGGAGCAAGAGGTATCAGTCAGGTAAGAAAATCTAAAGTTTTTATTGTGTTAAGTCAAAGTCTTTAATTTCTCTTAGAGTTTCTGTTTTGAGGTGCTTTTGTTTTGCAGTCTAGTATTGTGTAATCGGTTTATTGCACCGTTAATAGATGATTTTGAAGCGTTGGGAGATGTGAAAGCGCACGACTCTCTGTAATGTATTTACTTTAGTATATATATATATACACTAGGGCTGAAACAATTACTCGACATTATCGACAACGTCGACGATAAAAATAAAATTTTCAGCAAATGTTTTTGAGTAACGTTAGTGGTTTGATCTCGTATCTGCCTGATTTGAAAGCCTGCATTAATGCAGTTTGACCAGTGTGGCGCTGTAGCGCAAGATTGTAATACACTCTCCTGATTCAATTAAAAAGAAGAAGATAGCACTTCAGTTTGAGGCAAACCAAGGGGCAAGGAACTCGACCGGAAGTTGAAGTCGGGTGGGGGCTGCCATCTTTTAGCAGAACTTCACTTGCGTTAGCATCCCATTGACTCCCATTCATTTTGGCGTCACTTTGACAGCGAATAACTTTACATCTGAGGCGTTTAAAGACTCCGTTTGTCCATTATTTATTTCTAAAGATACACGACAATGTATAAAGGGCTCCATTACCTTTTATGTTACATTATGGCCCCGTATAAACAGTTTTTGTAAAAAATAGGCTAACGATTGCGTCATAACCACTCGGCTCTCTGTCGCATTACCGTACAGACAGGTGGAGAAGCTCGCAGGCAATTAACTTAATATGGCGTACTGGCGTTACATTTTAAAATACTATACAAAATAATTAATCCTAATACTTACTCCTGCTCACTCACGCCAAAAAACTCCCTGCTCAAGCTCGCCGTCTCTGCAAGATTAACGATGGCAGTTTGCACGCACAGCTACTAGAAGATTTACATCTGTCAGACAGGTTGCTGACGTCGTCAAGCTTCGTTTGAGTCTGCGCGGCAGAAACGGAAGTGCTAAAAAACGCTAAAACTGGGCTTCATTTGTCTCAATTGAGTTCCAATGGGGTCGCTGTGTCCATTTCTTTTACTGTCTATGAGGCAAACCGACCCGATCCGAACCTTGGATGAATATGTAAATATATACTGCACGCCTTCCTCTCAATAACTGCATAAACACAACAAAAAACTGACCGCGATGTAAAAGCAGCTCTTAAGAACACAGAGATATGGATGTTTGCACGAACTCTGAGGTTCTCCAGGCACTCCAGTAAAGAAAAGTCCAGTCACGTTTATTTATATAACAGTCCTTTATGCAATCGATAGCTTTTCAATATTAAACATGAAAATACAGAGTAAGTGTCGCTAGAATTATAACTTGATTTCCTTTTATAAAGCAGCTCTCCGGTATGGAGCTAGCTAATAATAAAATCATTTTATAAGTGGGGGAAATATTTCATTAAAGTCTTAGTTCTGCGCTAGATCAAACCAAACTGTTTTGATTATCATAACCCAATAAGGTATTTTAAGAGAGATTGTATTTATTAATAAAATGTTTATCCAAAAATAAAACGTCCTATCACTTACCTTTACTTTATATTATACATATGGCTTACAATAAAAGATGTTAAGAGACAGAATGATTTGTCATTCAGCTACTTCCTCATATAACTAATCAAATGGCGAATAGGAGTTTCTCTCTTATCTCATTTTGTGTGCCAAATATATTTGTATAAATTAATTGTATTAGTAATACATAATGACTTTAAAAAGTGGAAGTAATTACCTTTATTTGTTATAATATGTATATTTTAACTAATTTAAAAAGATAAATAATCAATAAATGTCCAACCATGAGATGTTGACCGAGTTTTGAGAGCCCTGGCTCAGCACAGTGGGAGTATTTGAAGCTTTGTTTATGAACATGGCGGTGTGGTCATACAATGACTTTAAACCGGACACTACTCTGAGCTGTTCACATTATACATATGCTCCAGATATGTAATCAGGTCCTCCTTTAGGAATGGTAAACATGACACTATTCATCACTCACACAAATAAATCACTTAATATTTTGATCATTGAATTGGTTTTTGCTGTTCAATTTTTTTTTTTTTTTTTGTAACACATTGCACTTCATGTGTACAGGTTTGTGCAGAATTTGAGACATCCAGAATTACCATAGGCCCATTAGAATCAACAATCTTTGCCAAACTTGATTCGGACTGCAAAATTTACGAAGATGTTTTCATACTGAAGAAGAGACCTTGGACAAATACTGAAACCCTCTTGGTGCCCACTACACAGGTAAGAACAACTGCACTCAACACAATCTTGTATTAAAACATTATTCTCTCACTGGTTACTGGAAATTGACAAAAAAAGACAGATAAGATAAGGTTTATTAATACAATAAATACAAAATATGTGGTATATCTATAAACTGATAGATTTATTTTGATGCAAGGCAGGGGTGTCCAGACCTGCTCTAGGAAAGCCAGTGTTCTGTGGGGTTCAGCTCTAACACACCTGCCTGGAACTTCAGGTAAGACTTTTTTGTTTTAAAATTCCCAAGAACCTTGATTAGCTGGTTCAGGTGTGTTTAAATGGCTAGATCACCCAAAAATAAACATGTCATTATTCACCCTCATGTCGTTTCAAACCCGTAAGACCATCATTCATCTTCAGAGCACAAATTATGATATTTTTTAAGGATGCCCCGATCATGATTTTTCATGGCCGATACCGATTTCTTTTACAAGCAAACTGGACGATTTTTTTTTTTTATCTTTAAGCAACAAACAAGAAGGAAGGACAGTCCACAGTCTACAGTCCAAAATTGAGGGAAAGCTCAATAAAGCCCCTTTCACACTGCGATTCCGGCAAATACAGATCCCGTAACGACACGTGACATCAGGGCGTGACGTGTAATGTACGAGTCGAAAACATTAGGCATGTAATACTTTCACTGAATCTGGCGAACGATCTCGGTGTCACCGTGGAAAGTGAGGAACTAACTGATCTCTGCTTCATACAGTTTGCACTTTTTTTTTTTCAGTGAACGTTGATCTTCCTTCAAAACAGCCAGTAAAAGAGTCACACGATAATGTCATCACTACGACACGGCATTAGATCTGGCTTTTGCTCACACAGCGCTTGTCCCGGGATTGAACCCAGCAATGTTACTACGTCCCCGACCCGAGTTCAATGCTGGAATCAATCCCGGGATGTGTTTGCTTTCACACAGAAGTAATGTAGTCGGAGCACGCGGGCGCACTTCCGGAAAAATCGGCTGAAAAAAATTCCAAAGACCGGCCGATTACCAATTGCGTATTTAAAGCAAAAACCGTCTGGTTTCCAATTTATGGCCGGTCAATTGGTGCATCCCTAATATTTTTATGAAAATGCGAGAGATTTCTGAACCTCCATAAAGGCTGCAATGCAACTGAAATGTTCCCAGAGTCATAGTAAGGACATCAGTAAAACAGTCCATGTGGCATCAATGCTTCAACCACACTTTTACAAAGGTACAAGAATACATTTTGTGCAAAGAAAACAAAAATAGCGACTTTAATCAACAATTCTTCTCCAAATCACATATTCTGCCATTATGGACAGTAACAAGAGGCATGAACATTGCTTTCCTCTGCGTGTAATCAAGGCTCAGTGCAGGCGTGTTGTAGGTCAGCAGCACCATGTGCATGAATTATTTACATGCTGTTGATAATGGTGGAAGATGCGATTTGGAGAAGAATTGTTGAATAAAGTCGCTGTTTTAATTTTGTTTGCACAAAAAAGTATTTTTGTTTACTTTGTAAAATGATGGTTGAACCACTGGTGTCACATGGACTGTTTTACTGATGTCCTTACTATGTTTCTGGGTCTGGGAACATTCCAGTTCTGTTGTTAACCATACAGGGTCCAGATGTGTAACATTTTCCACTGTAATGTTTGTTAGAATCCCATCTTGACTGCTTGCCTGGATTTCCCATAAGAAGATGAATGACTGACTTTTTTCATGTAATTTTAGAAAAAAAAAACAAAGGCTAAATTTTGTTGTTTTCATCTTCAGACTAATGAAATTGAAGTATCCAAATGAAGACCCTAGCAGTATGGAGTATATGGTGAGTTCAAGGTTAATAAATTATTTGTTAAAGTTAATACACAATAATTTGAGTTCTCCATGCTTTTAAATACTTCTAGGATACAGACGTTGCCAGCAGTCAGGAGGTGATCCAGAAGACTCATGGGAATCTATTTGAAGCTGCATCATTGAAGAAAGTCCAGCAGAAGTTGGAGTTCTAAAGGATAAAGTTCTTCAGGACCTATAGCAGTTTACAGTCTGTAAAACCATGTTACTGGGACTGATTTATGGACTGAACTTGAGCAACCCTCCTGAACTCAGGTACACATTTGGAATACTGAAGAAGTTATTTCTGGAGCCACTTCCTGTTCCTGGAATAAGGTTTGATTGGTTGCCCATGAATGCCAATTAGAATTGTATTTGCTATTTTGTGTAATTTTGTAATGTGGTTTAAACTGTATTTTACTGTGTGTAATTATTTATTGCTTGTTTAACAAATACACTTTGATCATTTGTGACATCTTGTCTTTTGTCTCATTACAAGACAAAACATACAAAAAATGCTTTGTTGAAGGGAGTAACTTCAAAAAGAAAATATTGTGTTAAAGTAACTAGAACTAATTGTGTGGAACCACTGTCCATAATTGAAATGAGTAATTTGAAACAAACCTCCTTATGTTGATAGAGTGAAACAAATTTGGCTAGATTGTAATAAACCAAAACATGTTGAGTTAACTTAACCAGTTTAAGTTGAAGCAAAGTCAATAAATTGAGTTGGTTGAACATTACTATTTCACATAGATTCTACCTCATTCAGTTGTGTTGTCACAACACAAGGAGTTTGCATAGATTCAAAAAATTCCATTAATGTTATCAAAACACAATTTGGTTGTGTGGAACCACTGTCCATAATTGACTTAAGTAAGTTTAAAGAGTCATTTTTTTGAGTGCACCCTTTTAATGGTTTTGGCTATTTCAGTAAGTCAAGTGTGATTGCATGAGCCAAGTTTAAATGGACACTTTTTGTTTCAATCGGAATGAAATCCTAACGTTTTACATGAACTGTAATAAAGCGATCGGGTTGATGTGCACGTTTACGTCATAAGCTTCAAATTGGATTAATCTTTTGACATGCACACAGTAACTCAAGAAATTAGAAGTAAATTATTAATTTCATCATGAATCACAAAAATTACTGATTCATATTGATTCACTGGATTTTTATATAGCAATGTAGAACATACAGAGTGTAGTCTGAGGCCTAAGTTGATTAAATCAGTAGTTTTATTTAAAAAAAAGAAAATATATGTGTGTAGAGCACAATGAGAAAGATGACTGAAGACACTGGTGTACCAACAACCCATCATAACATGAGGCTCAAGTAGCCTTGAGTTACAGATTTATCACCTTTTCCCTCTTCACCTCAAGAGTATAAATACATATTAAAGGGACATCGGATGCAAAATTCACTTTTACATGGTGTTTGCATAAAAATGTGTTTTAGCAGTGTTTGGACACAACCACTGAAGACGACGAAGCGCTGACACGAAGCTCAAGCTTGCAGTGTGAAACTGGCATAGTCTTCATTTTCTCCCGACAGATCCTAAAGAATCACACCAAACTGGGCATCCAATGTCCTCTTTAAAAAAATAATTTACCAATATAGTAAAATAGACCTGACAGAAAACTGCAAAAGTGTTATTGTGGTACAGACATCTGCTATCACAGATGAATTTAGTGGAACATCCTTCTGCAGTTTCTGACAGGAATGAGTTAACAAGTAAACATTCAGTGAATCTAAAGTAATTCATTTCATTATGTTAATATTGTGTAGATAACATATATATATATATATATATATATATATGTGTGTGTGTGTATTTCAACTATCAGATTTTGTATATCTTTTTTTTTTTATTCTTCACAACAAATCAAAAATAGTACAGAGGTAATAAATGCTATATGTTTGTAAAGCACATCATGTTGTATCTTTGCTGCAGCTGCAGAATGCGAAGATCTGCTGGATTCAGTGCAGCAGGATGAAGGAGAGCAGAGAACAGCAGAGGAACAGGAAGCTCTGAGAGACGCTCTCAGCACCGTTACACAGGTTCCCTGAACAACACGAGATGCTTCCTAAACCAGGAACCAGTGTTGATGCATCACAAATAGATTTAGAGACACAGCCTTTTAAAACCTGTGACTGGACTCCAGGCACTGATGAAAAGATTGAAGAAGAAAACAGTTTGAGTCAAAGACAAGTTGGCCACTGGTATACATGATCTGTATCAAACGTTTAGACATAAAAAAAGAAAGATAATGATGCAGCTTTCTTTTCCAGATTCTCACCTGTTGTATTAAAGCAGCGGTCTTCAGTCCCTGAACAGCTCACGGTGTTTGAGCAGGTATTCCCATCACAATAGTAACATTTATTTCCATTGGGAGCGTTAGTGCTGGGATCTACAGGAGAGAAAATAGATTTGCTTTCTTTACAAGGTCCTGGTCTTACTGTGCACACAACATTACAGGTGCTCATTTGACCAAAGATAAAACATTTTTTCTTTCAATTCACTCTGCCTGTATAAGCAACATTTGTTTTCAGCTAAAGTCACAATCCTGACAGAAAATAAAATTCCATCCTTCTTTTATTCTTCTTCTATAAACCGCTCTATTACATTAAAGTACAATACCTGGAGCATCTTGGTTGTTACAGAGATCAGTGTTACAGCACTGAAAAGAGCCTCTTCCAATGCCGAGGTTGATGGATCCACTTGGACAGACAGACGGAGCACAACTTTTAAGCTTCACTGTAGTACTGTTGACTGAAAACACACAAGTGATACAGGAATGAGCAACTCAACTGAACAATATTTTGATGGAAAATGTAGTTATAAATATACCAACAGAAAGCATGTCCAATAGTGTAACAATATACAAACTTTGCAATATTAAAGGATCTCTAATATTTATTAGAATGAGGTCCAAAGGTGTGAGACAACTAGGATATTTTTTTATTTAGAATTTTTCTCATTTCACACATTTTTAAATGTGAATTATTATAATGATTTCACTAATCTTTTTATAACATTCTATGAGTGCAATTATAAATTCTGTCCAGAAAAGAAGTTTTGTGTCAGTCAGTTCTAATAGTACCTGTCAATCCATCATAATGGACTTACCAGTAACTGCTACGCTCAAGCAGTTGGTAAACCCAGTGGAACACTGACTTGTCTGGGTACAAGATCCCGTCAGACTTGTGCAGTCATAACAGTTGAGAGAGTGTCCTTTAGTAATTAAAAAGACAGGTGTTAAACGAAAAACATCTAATTTGTACCCAGTAACATTACAGAACCGATTTGTATTTTGTACCTGCAGTGAAAAGAATACACAGAAGAAAAAGTGAGATTTGCAGATCCATCTTTGATCAGGAGGTGAATGTGATAATGTGTCTGTTTCTGCGCTCATTTTATAGCTCATCAGAGGGGGGTGGGGGGGCTGAACATTGTCTCACTTACTGGCAATAATAACATTTCAAACCTGTGTAACTTACATTCTTCTGTGTTCTGTACACTGAAAGACAAGAGGGTTTCATACAGGTCAAACTAGTTTAGTTTTTTTTTTTTTTTTTTTTTTTGCAGAGTAGAGTTGAATTTAATTGTGTTTTCTCAATCTTGACTGACTACAGTAATCATACAGTAAGAATGCTTAAGTTATGACCAACATTAAGATGGAACATCATTGAGAAACCAGGCTAATAGTTCCAATTCTAATTCAAGTAAAGTGTTTGACTTAAAATCTTAATAAACACCATTAAATGAAAATTACATAGGAATTAGAATTTAGTAGGAATTAATAGGAAACATCACAGGTGTTTTTAAAATCATTAATTGTCATTTAATAATTTGTTTTAAGTTAATCCACATCTGACACAAGATGAAAAAACAAAAACAAAACAAAAAACAATCACTAGTCACTTTAAAGTAAGCCCACTATATAAAACGGATCACATTTTTTGAGCACTTCACTACAGTGTGTAAACTAACATTGCTCTTGTGAAAAAGAGTACTTATTATGTAAATAATATACTTTTAAAATAACTTAAGTAGAAACTTTTTTGGACACTTAGTTGCATATTACCTGGAATTAAATGAAAATGAATTATTGTTTAATTAAACTTCATAGTATTTTTTACCCACTTAAGAAGAACTTAAAAACATCTATATGTAATTTTATAATTACTTACATTGTCTTTTTAACATGGTCAAAGTGTATTACGTGTTAAACCACTGCAAGAAATAATTATAATAAATAGTATATCTCCTACATATGTGCTACATATCTAATTATGAATGAATAATGATTATAAAAATACTCTGTACACCGATGTGAAATACAGTACGTTACAAAAGCATTAAACACATACTGTACTTCTCTCTCATAAGTGTCACTGTCAATAATGTAATGTAGAAAAATTTAAATTCTTGTAGATCAATTTAAAAAAAGTGCTGCTGGGGTTGCATAAGTTTCTCACTCACAAACTTAAAAGAACTAAATTGTTTTATTATTATTTTGTTATTGTTAATATTATTGTTTTGTAGACATACAAAAGTGGTATACTCAGGTTTTACTGCAAAAAAATTGTACTGAGGCTTAGAATTATATATATGTTTAGAATTATATATATCTTAAAAATATATATATATTTTTTCAATGGAATATCATTCCATGCTTGCATGACTCAACTGTCTTTAGTGATCCAATCATGTAAAGATAAAAGGGGTCCAATGTTGTTCATACAGGTCAAACTCGTTTAGTTTTGTTTTTGTCTTCACAAGTGAGAGGTTTAAAATGCATTTTATTGCATTAATGCTAAATCTTGTATGTTAAACTTTATCTCTACATACATTATGAATACTTAGGTATGTTTAACATTAAAGTCGAACATTTCTGAGAAACCAGGGAAAGAATACTTTAATTTTCTAATTTTCCAAAGACTATTTGGTAACACTTTATTTTAGGGTCCAATTCTCACTATTAACTAACAATAAACTATGACTTTAGCCTCAATGAACTCCTTATTTGCTGCTTATTAATAGTTTATAAGGTAGTTGTTAAGTTTAGGGTATTGGGTAGGATTATGGATGTTATGCATTATATGTACTTTATAAGCACTAATAAACAGCCAATATGTTAATAATAGATATGCTAATAAGCAACTAGTCATTAGTGTGAATTGGACCCTACACTAAAGTGTTACAGACTATTTTTATTTTTGCAACTGTAATCAAACACATTTAAAACTTAAAACAATTAAAACTTACAACTAAAAATGTATGATTTTACAAAAGACAAAAAGACAAAAGACATGACTTAGCTTAAATTTAAAGTTTAAGTCATTTAAAGCGTGAATACAAATTTTACTCCACACACTAACTGAAATAAAAAGAGCAAATCAGACTGTCAAGCTTGCTATCAAACTGGTCAAATTCTTGAGCACTTAACTAAAATATAAACTAACATCACCCTCCTGAAAAAAGGTAACTTTTACATAATTTTAAAAAGAGTACTGAAATATACTTTAAAAGAATATTAAATGTGAACTGAATATAATGTTTTTAGATTATATGTTGATTGCAATTAATGAAACTGTTAATAGCTTAAATGTATATTAAATGCAATTTGACCATGTAATGTTTATTTGTAATTTCATAATACATTTTTTTTGTCTGTAAAATACAGTTATAAATACAGTATATAAAATAGTTACTGCTAACATTTCAGAACATTTCAGTCCTGGTATGCATGAAAGAGTGCTAGCATGAAGACTTACTGTGTACCGGCCCACTTCAAGCATACTGATTGGTTACGTACTTTCTTAATGAATGATTTTGTATCATAAAAAAAAAAAAAAAGTATAGCAGCTTTTTTGGACAGCTGACCAAAAAATTACCTGTGTAGGGGATTGAAAATTAAGGGTAAAATTAATGTTCTGTAAATTTCATAAGATCCAAAGGTAATATTGCGAGAACAGAGACCGGAGAGAATGGTCTGCATACATTTGTGAGACGTAGAGAGAGAGAAAGATATGATGCGCTCTGTGTGATTAGATGTGGCTAATTCACAATGTTCACCTCTTCATGTTTAATAAATCAAGTGTTATGATCTGCTGAGCTCCCTGTCAGTGTCTTCCTTGCAACAAAGGCAAGAACCCACAAGCCAGTGCTAAACACTTTAATACAGACACCATGTCTAGGTGGCCAGACACTAATCCTGTGGAATCTGATAGTTGTTATCGGGGTGACGTGTTCAACATTTCAGTAGCAAGCAAGCAAAGCAAAACCGGTCTCAGCACACACCCAAACATTGCCAATGAACATTTTTTTTTTTTTTACAGGGCAGACAGTTTGAATCTGACTTCATAAAGCACCTTTGTAGCTTGTTGTAAATCAAGACGCTCTGTATGTTCCCTTATCATGCTCAGGGTGACAGAGCTGTTGAGCACTTTAATCGCTCTCTGAACCTTCCAAACAACTTTTTTACTTGGATACAGAGTGCTATGATCACCTCCCGCAGATAGCATTGGTTTATCACACCACCAAGCACACTAGCACAGGGACAACACCCTTCTTTCTGGCTCATGACCGTGAAGCCTGAGTTTCCTTGGTTACACTACTCCAGGACAATAATGTTTCCAGTTCTGCAACAGTGGGCACACCAGCAGCATATGCTAAAAAAAATTCCTCAAGAGACTGGAATGTGCTTGTCGTTCTGCAACTGCTTTCAGAGGCAAGGCTCAAGACCAACAATTCCTGAACTATGATCGTCATTTGAAATACACTCCATATAACTGGTGACTTGGTTTTAGTGGATGATCCTGCCCACTGCCACAACAATATGTATCCACGTTTATGAGGTTTTGAACCACTATGCCCCTCTGCACTGTAAAAAATTAAAAGTTGGGCCAACTTAAAATTTGAAGGCAACAAACTTCAGATTTTCAGTAAGGGAAATCTCAATCAGATTTCTGAGTTTGCTCAACTTAAAAGGTCAATTAGATGTACAAACTTTTGTGCATGTCCAATCAACATAATATATTAAGTTAAAGCTGCAGTATGGAACTTTTGACGCTCTAGCAGTTATTTATTTATTTATTTTTTTATTTTTTTATTTGTTCTGCACGGATATCACATGGATACAGTACAAGGAGGAAAAAAAACCCAATTGGGTTTATACAGAGTTCCACTCCACTTGCATAAATAAACAGAAAAAGGCACGCAGACAAATAAGTTGAAAAATAAAAAAAGAGGGAAAAAACATTTTCAGAAGCATGATTATCGTAATGAAAATAACTTAAAGTTACAGATGTTAAAGGGTAATAGTAAAGGAGAAACAAAAGTAAAGAGCAGCATATGAGAGTCAACAAGACTATAGTATACTGCAGAGTACTATAACAAAAGCTGTCATTGTAAAATCAAAAGATCTTTCAACTGTTTTTTAAAGACAAGCAAAGAGGACATGGATCTTAGGGACAAACTTAATTTACTCCATAGTTGAGGACCCCTAAAGCTGAGATCAGTTTTATGACCTGAAGTTCTAGCAAACGGTAAGAAAATATTTATTTCTCTATGCCTGGTTTGATGGATATGAGTATCTGAAATAAAAGTAAAGAAGTGTTGTAATGTTGGTGGGATATCTTCTCTCTTATAAATAAACTTATGAATAAATATGCATGATAAATAAACATTGACTTTCTCAATTGATAAAATCTTGTATATGAGAAATAGAGGTGCAGAAGGAGCATATTTAGAAAAGTAGGAAATCATACGTAAGAACTTCTTCTGAATTTTTGCGAGATAAGTGGGAAAAGTAGCACCCCAGACAATATTACAATAATTCATAAAGGGAAATAAAACACTGTAATAAAGCGTTAGATGAGCAGATGAGTGAATTGAAGGTAAAACAATTCTTAGAATATTTAACATTTTAGAGGATCTAGTACAGACTATATCAACGTGTTTGGACCAAGTTAAACCTTTGTCAATCAGGACACCGAGAAATTTTGTTGAAGCCACTTGAGTAACTGGAGCTCCATCAATTTCTATACAAGCATGTTCTTTGGGGTAGAATTTATTAATATTGTGAAATATCATAAAATTACATTTTTTGACATTTAGCGTTAGCTTGACAGTGCGAAACCAATTTGATAATATTTTTAACTCGTCATTAACATGTTGGATCAAGGTGACCTTGTGTACTGCAATGAGGTTGGTATCATCTGAAAATAGTATCGGTAGAAAATGATCACAACAAAGGAATAAATCATTAATATAAATTAGAAACAATAAAGGACCCAGAATAGAACCCTGAGGAACCCCAAATTAAATTTTAGAAGTTTTAGAAAAGAAACCATTGAGATAAACAAATTGTTCTCTGTTAATAAAGTAATTGCGAAACCAAACTAAGGCAGTACCCTCCACGCCATATCTATTAAGCTTAGAAATCAAAATATCATGTGAAACAGTGTCAAAAGCCTTACTTAAATCGAGAAAAACACTGAGCGCAAAAAATTTTTATTATCGAGGGCATTTGATATATAATTTACAAGCTGTATTAATGCATGTTCTGTTGAATATTTTTATCGAAACCCATATTGATGTTTGTATATAATGTTATTAACAATTAAATGTTTATTTAATCGTTCATAGACGAGTTTCTCAAATATTTTAGAAATACAGGGCAGAATAGATATTGGACGATAATTGCTAAATACCTTTGTATCACCTGATTTAAAAATCGGAATAACTTTTGCAATTTTAAGAGCTTGGGGAATAATTCCAGATTGAAATGATAAAGAGATTACGTAAGTAAGAGGTTGAATAATATGATCAATGGTCTCCTTAAGGAGGATACTCTTAATGCCATCGTGGCCAGGGGCTGAGTTCTTTAAAGAAAAAATTATATCTCGGACCTCCTGCGTAGTTGGGTGATCAAGATTAAGGAGGGGAGAGTACCGCCCATTTATTTGGCTACATGGATCATTATCCGTTTTCTGGATATTGTGTGCTAAATCAGAACCAATTTTGGTAAAGAAATTATTGAAGCCATCAGCTATATCAATAGGGTCTGATAGACACCTATCATTGTCCCTCATCTCTGTGGGTGCAGATGCAGCCTTCCTATTACGACTCAGTACCTGATTTATAATGTTCCAGGTTGATTTAATGTCATTAGAGACTCGATTAAACTGGTCGGTATTAAACTTTTTTTTTGTCGCCTTAATTAAGCTTGTGAATTGGTTCCTATATTTTTTGTATGTTTCTAGGTTATGAGGAGTAGGCTTGGTGACAGACTTGCGATACAACCGATTTTTCTTTCTAGATACTTTCCTCAATTCACCAGTAAACCAGGGTTTGTCTCTATTTGGATTTCATAGCTATCAGAGGAAAACTGGATTCCAGAGCAGAATTAAAGAGAGTGAAAAATAAATCATAGGCTTTAATAGCATCCTGCAACAACATGACCTCATCCCATATGATAGAGCTGATGGCTAATTTGAATATTCCAATATTTTTAGGGGTGAAATTTCGATATTTTACATGCACATCATTAGTAATACAAGCTCCAAAGACAGAATGTATAATTTGAAAGACTGGTAAATGGTCTGACACGTCACACCATAACAGCCCTGATGACACTTTATAGTCACAGGAGTTAAACAAAATATTATCTATGAGAGAGGCTGAGTGTGTGGTAACCCTGGTAGGTTTTGTAATCAAAGGGTAGAAATTTACAGAGTATAGGGTATAGAAAATCATGTGTAGCAGTGTGATCAGCAGGTTAATAAACAGAACTGCTTGCGTCTTGCGGAAGAACGTTGTAGCCGGAACTACTTCTCTCTGTTTATGTCTATGAAGAATCACAAAGGTACTGTGTTACTCCGCCGCGGTATACCCCCGAGGCAATCTAAAATAGTCCGAATATAAACACTTATTATAGGTGCACCCTAGTGATTCAGGACAAGCTAAAAACACGGTTTGGAAAATGGATTCATGGTGTACTCGCTTATTATGTTCATTTTTCTACATTTTGAACACAAACAAAGTTACGGACCGCAGCTCTGATTGGTTGTTTTTTACCGGGAGCGGATGACTTTCTGCAAATGGCAATAGGACACTGGGAGGAGCCAGAGGAGCTTGATTTTTTTCACAGATTATCTGTCTCATATTCTACTGTCAGGACATAATGTCAGGTTTAATAAATATGTATATGAAATAGTTCCCTACAGCACCTTTAAGTGAACTTTTAGTTAAACTTTTAATTTTGTTTTTAATTGACTTAAAATTTTAATTTGGCCCAACTTATGACTAAGTCAGCTAAACACAAAATTGAAAGTTTAACTAAAAGTTCACTTAACTTAATATATTATGTTGATTGAACATGCACAAAAGTTTGTACAACTAACTGACCTTTAAGTTGAGCAAACTCAAAAATCTGCTGAAGTTTTTTGCCTTAAAATTTAAAGTTGGCCCAACTTATGACTGAAGCTACCAGCTTCAGCAGATTTTTGAGTTTACTCAACTTAAAGGTCAATTAGTTGTACAAACTTTTGTGCATGTTTAATCAACATAATATATTAAGTTAAGTGAACTTTTAGTTAAACTTTCCACTTTGTGTTTAGTTGATTAGAAATATAGTCTTAAATTATAAAAATTCTATAAGTTTACAAAACCTGATGGTAGGAAAGTTGCTTTAAAAAAAAAAAAAAAGTTGAAAAAATTTCAGTTTAAGGCAACCAGCTTCCGAATTTTTTTGAGCTCTCAACTTTTTTGGGTGGGGGGGGGGGGGGGGGGTTTACAGTACAGCTTCAGAACTTTAGGTTTTACTCAAGCAGTTTAAAGTTCAGCACAAAACTGTCAATCCAATATGAGTGAATTAATTTGTTAAATGCTACTCAGTACAACATTGGTCCTCAAAAAAAATCTTTAAATGGACAGAATCACAATTTTATTTCATCAATATGATTTTTTTTTGTAGAACAGCAACTTTAAATAACAAACCAGATCAAGTCATTTCATTCGTAATAAAATTAATTACAATAGAAAGTTTTTTTTAAAGTTAAGAGCTTATCACATTTGAGTTGCAAAATTAAAAACTTCTACACAGTTAATTAAATTGGGAAAGCATCAAATAAAAACTATCACAAAATTCAAGTCCAAAATAATGTGCAAAAATAACAACGGGTCCAGTCAGTGGAAAAGCTGCAAATTTTTTGGACTTCTGTGACCACTGGATGATGAAATCAGATGTGTTTTAAAAACCACACTGGCTAAAAGGGCACCTTAAAGTTTCATGATTTTTTTTAAATGACTCCTTATATGTTTAGAGTAATAGGGTGTTTTACAAATTTCCTTAAAGTCACACAATTCACCATTCAATGTTAAGTGACTCTCATGTGAAGATAAGCACTTGTGTGATCTTAAAAGGTGAGACTTCAACCAGTGGTTTTAAAGGAGCAGATGCAATCTGTGTAGAGGCAGGGTAGTTGGCAGTATCTTCCCTGGTAGTGGCACAATTGATCATGTTTCAAAAGGACCTCCTGGGCAGGGTGTTCAAATCTGAATATCTTGCCCTGCATCAACCTAATCAGAAAAAAATAAAAATAAAAATAAAATAAACACATTACAGCGCTAACGTTAGAACTAATTATTTTGGCAACAACATACGATTTTATTTTATTTTTTACCACCAAGGATATATTAATTGCTGGAGAACAATATAAAATAGCAACTTAAAGGGATAGTTCACCCAAAAATCATAATTATGTTATAAATAACTCACCCTCATGTTGTTCCAAACCAGTAACACCTCTATTTATCTTCAGAACATGGTTTAAGATATTTTAGATTTAGATTCCATGTGACATCAGAGGGTCAGTTAGAATTTTTTAAAGCATCAAGAATACATTTTGGTCCAAAAATAGCAAAAACTACGACTTTATTCAGCATTGTCTTCTCTTCAGTGTCTGTTGTGAGAGAGTTCAAAACAAAGCAGTTTATGATATCCGGTTCGCGAACGAATCATTAGATGTAACCGGATCTTTTTGAACCAGTTCACCAAATCGAACTGAATCGCTTTAATCGGTTCGCATCTCAAATACGCATTAATCCACAAATGACTTAAGCTGTTAACTTTTTTAATGTGGCTGACACTCCCTCCGAGTTAAAACAAACATATATCCCGGAGTAATTCATTTACTCAAACAGTACACTGACTGAACTGCTGTGAAGAGAAAACTGAAGATGAACACCGAGCCGAGCCAGATAATGACTCGTTCACGAATCAAGAACCGTTTCTGTCAGACGTGTCCGATTCGAGAACCGAGGAGCTGATGATGCTGTGCATGTGTGATTTAGCGTGACGCAAACCGACACACAGAGCGTCTGAACCGAACTGATTCTTTTGGTGATTGATTCTGAACTTATTCTGTGCTAATGTTATGAGTGCGGGTAAACCGAAGGCTTGCAATCATCGCCAATGATGCCATTACGTCGAGCGCAAAAGAACCCGTGAATCGTTTTCTTCAACCCGGTTTATTGAATCGAACTGTCCGAAATAACTACTAGTGACCCGAAAACCGACAAGTCAATGTTTTGTTCGTTATCTGGGTCTGCTCGGTGTTCATCTTCAGTTCTCTCTTCACATCAGTTCAGTCAGTGTACTGTTTGAGTACATGAATTACTCTGGGATATTGGTTTATTCTGACTCAGAGGGAGTGTCAGTCACATTAAAAAAGTTATTGGAGACGCGAACCGTATTAAACGATTCAGTTCGATTTGGTGAACTGGTTCAAAAAGATCCAGTTACATCGAATGATTCATTCGCGAACTGGATATCACAAACTGCTTTGTTTTGAACTCTCTCACAACAGACACGGAAGAGAAGACAATGCTGAATAAAGTCATAGTTTTTGCTATTTTTGGACCAAAATGTATTTTCCTTGCTTCAAAAAATTCTAACTGACCCTCTGATGTCACATGGACTACTTTTATGATGTTTTTCTTACCTTTCTGGACATGGACAGTAGACCGTTCACACAGCTTCAATGGAGGGACTGAGAGCTCTCGGACTAAATCTAAAATATCTTAAATGGAGGTCTCACGGGTTTTGAACGACATGAGAGTGAGTTATTAATGACATAATTATGATTTTTGGGTGAACTATGCCTTTAAAGTACTATCTAAAAGCAAGCAAGTTGGTTAAATAAAATTTCCAAAAATAACTTGCACAGTGTGATATATTTCCTCCAGTTGTGTACTTACAATATCTCAAAAGTCTCCAAAGATTTTTTATTTCAGAGAAATTCCGATTTTAAATAACTGGCCGTCCCGGAAAATAAATGTCACCTCTCAGTGACGCAATGTCCGTTCTATACTTTGTTTCTGGTGTAGACCATGTGATGTTCCACCACACCGGAATATCAAATGGTCAAATGCGGAATTGTTGGTTATTAATTGGTGTTATAGCCGCGCATATGGTTTGGTTGTAGTTGTTATGGATCACGATTACTCTTTGGCGAGTATTGAAGTGCCAGTAAAACTTAAGCGTCCATATTCGGATACACGCAGACACTGTGTGACAAAAAAAAAATATCGGCCAGGCGTTTACGAGATGGAGAGAGCTGCGCGAAAATCTTGGATTTGACAGAGACTCTGCTCTCGCGAGTGTATTGATAGACAGGTAAGCAAATCAATTATTTATTTTGTTATTGTACAAGTAACGTAATAGTTACAGTAAAGATGGTCCAGGTCTCATCTGGATTTGATAATTCCAGTGAGGATGTATCTGTGTTTCCCTGCAACACATGCAACTGTCAATAATAGCACTTATAAACAAAGTTATATTGCTCTTTGTACTAAGGTAAGGATTTTTATCACGTGTGGTGACTGAGATTATGGCAGTACAATTAAATACAATCGGATATGTGTTGTTAAAAATATATTTAGTCATTACTTGCAAATGTTCGTTCAAATTTACTTTTAGAACGATTGGTTTGAGTACGTTAAACAACACGGCATTAACCATAAACACGTAACACTGCACAACATTAACCCAACAAATCATTTAACAAATAGCTGTAAATTGTAACGTGATAATATAGTATAACATTTCACGTTCCTTGCAGTTCATTAATTATGATGACATAAAATAATACAATCAGATATACAGGTAATACAAAAACGAATAAATTACCTCATCCGTGATCATGATTCGTTTATCCAGTTTAGATACATTGCTATGGTGAAAACGCATTAAAAAAGACATCATCACCTGCTTCATAGCGTCATCAAGCTTCGCCTTTGTTATTGTTGGAAATGCGCCCTCTTGTGGTCAATTACAAAAATCGCATACTGGAGCTTTAAACGAATATATATATATATATATATATATATATATATATATATATATATATATATATATATATATATATATATATATATATATATATAAACGATGAATTTAAGCTTTAAAATTGCTCTTAAGTCATTTTTACAACATACAGATTTATAGCACGCCTAGCAAACATAAGCACATAAATTTAAAAGAAGTTAAAAGAAGAAAATAGATCTTTGAGACGAAAACACCTAAGCTTATCTTATACGGTTACAGTTGTTTTAACTTTTTTTTATTAATACACTTATAACTTAAATAACCTTATTCAAAACTCAAAGGCACCCACACAACTGTACAAAATGAACATATTATATACAAATAAATAAAACTCTATATCCTTAACAATAATTAAATCCCTTTACTTAATATATATAAAACAGTACTTACCTAAGTCATCATGATACTGTCGGGAAAAAAAGCCACCGAATGATTTAAAGACTTCTCGAAGACGAAGCAGGAGAGGTTGAACTGACGAGTTTGGAGCCACCTAAGCAGCTTCACAGAGGCACATATTGTGAAAAAATACCATTCAGGCCTTATTGTTAATTATTCTCATTACTTGCATAGAAAATTACCTGCCAGAGCGATTGCACTGTCGAGAAAAAAAAAACCTCGCGCTCGTCTGACCCTTCTCATGCAACTCGAAGATGAAGCAGGAAAACTGAACTGACCAGTTTGGAGCCACCTAAGCAGCTGTACAGAAGCACATATTGTGAACAAATACCATTCAGACCTTATTGTTAATTATTCTCACCTGCCAGAGCGATTGCACTGTCGAGAAAAAAAAAAGTCGCTCTCGTCTGACCCTTCTCAGGCAACTCGAAGACGAAGCAGGAAAACTGAAATGACTAGCTTGCCGCCACCTACACCGTTGTAAAGATGTGCATATTGTGAACAAATTTCATTTAAATCATGGCTTAAATTGATACATAAAGAACCACCACTTACCGGAGTGATAACAATGACGGACCAACGTTAACAGGGCGCAGCCTGAGGCAACTCTAAAACGGCGTACAAAAGCACATATTTTGAACAAACATATTTCAACTCTTATGGTAAATATAATATAGAGAACAGCACCTACCGGAGAGATTAACTTACACTGTCAGGCAGAAAAAATAGGCAACGTCTGACCTGAGGCAACAATAAGATCAGGCGGGAAAATTTAACTGACTAACTTGCTGCCACCTATGTTGTACAAAAGTGCATATTATGAATAAACTTTATTTAAATCATATCTTGAATTGATACACATAGAACTACACTTACCAGAGCGATCACAATGAGGGAATAAACAGAAGCCGCTTAAGGGGACTCGAAAATGAAACAGGAGAAAATAAAATGGCGTTGTTTATAATAAAGCATTCGAACTGCGCATGCTCATCAGCCTTTGTTGGCAAAACTAATAACCAACTTAAAGTTGTTAGTTGTTCTAACTTGAAATATTAATTTGGTGTAACAAATTGATCTTAATTTCTATTCAACTTACATTTCTGTGTTATCTCAACTTTTTTAATGTTAAATTGTTGAATTAACTTTAAAAACTGAGTTTGCAATACAAAATGTAAGTTGGATTTTTTACAGTGTGGTAGTTCCACCCCAGTTAATTTTTAAGTTTGGGATGTATCTAGACCTCATGCAAAAGCAAAAATCATTCATTATAATCGCCTGAAACTGTAGATCACTTACTTAAAGGACACCCATATGCCCTCACCTCCCCTTCCTCCCCTGTTCAGCCGACCGCTCTGAACACATTGTCTGGACTCCTCTCACCCCATATTACACTGCTCCATTGGAGGCGTTTCTCAATGTCAAGGATCCTTCCTTAGCAGGACTTGTCCTTCCAAGTCACTTCCTTCGGAGGCTAGGTGAGTCTCCTGTGTAGGATTCGGAGAACACGTAAATGGAACAGACTACCAAGTGCATGTCATTGCGTCATTACGTCAGTGAAAAGGTCCGCTTTCGGCACTGAAAAGATGGAAATGTTTGTTCTTTGGTTGCTGTATAGCATTTTTTCCAAAATGGAAATTGAATTGGTGAGGCAGCATCAGCGTCAGGATAGAAGGAGGAGATTTTTAATGCCGTCAAAGATGTGGGATGGTAAGTAACATTAACGCTCTTATCATTCATTTAAAAATAATTACATCCATTATGTTATGGGTCAAGTTGTAAATTGACCCGCACTGTTTAAACATACTTGAATAAATATGATTAAAATTGAGTTTATTGGTTTAAAAGCGATTATATTGCGATTATATTGCCTTTGGGAACAGAACTGTGTCCATGGCAGCGCTCTTTTTTTCATGGCAACGGTGTGTTATACTTCGCAGTGGTCTGTTATCTAGAAATAACAGACTGGAATTCAACCAAGCCAATTATAATTTAGATTTAAAAAATATATATAAGAACTATTTGTTAAGGGGGGGGTGAAATGCTATTTCATGCATACTGAGTTTTTTTACACTGTTAAAGGCGGGGTGAAATGCTCGTTTTCACTCAATATCATGTTAATCTTGAGTACCTATAGAGTAGTACTGCATCCTTCATAGCTCCAAAAAGTCTTTAGTTTTATTATATTTATAAGAGAAAGATAGTCTGTACCGATTTTTCCCGGAAAAACACGAGACAACCCAGCAGATTACCAAAAGAGAAACAGCATTAAGGGACCAGTGGATGGAGTTTATTTTTACAGAGCATCAATGGAGTTGTGCAAGTGTTTGTGTTTGTTCCCTGCATTTCGGATTGCACGTCGTTTATTTCTTAAGGATAATGCAGTGCCAACGAAAAAGGGTCACAATTGTGTGTTGGCACAATTTCAGCCTCTGGATCTGTGTCACAGCTTCCACATGCTCTCAACTCAAAAGCCTACTGGTGCTCATGATTCTTTAGCTCCGCCCACACGTCACGCCTCCAGCCGCTCGTGTTTTTCCGGGAAAAATCGGTACAGACTATCTTTCTCTTATAAATATAATAAAACTAAAGACTTTTTGGAGTTATGAAGGATGCAGTACTACTCTATAGGTACTCAAGATTAACAGGATATTGAGTGAAAACGAGCATTTCACCTCCCCTTTAAAGGCTTGTCCTATCTCATAAACAATGTTTTTTTACATTTCCCCAACTTTTTTTTACTTTATTGAGCAAAATGATCCCTTCAGTCTTTCTCTCCACATTTTGAACATAATGTATGTGTGTGCTTTCGCATATGTATTTATTGCATTCAACACAAGTTGTACTGGTTTTACTGGCTTGTCGAGATGAGCAGAGCTGGCATCTTTTCCATTGACACTTTTATGTTGAAAGAATAAATTGACAAATTGTCAAATTGACCCACAACATAATAGAGTGTTAAGCTTAAGTAACATTCTAGCTATTAAAACACATGCAATGGTAAAATATGTGATCAAAAAGCTATATTAAGTAAAAATTACGGTGAATCACCAGTAAATGGGAACAGCTTTAAATCCACCTAATGCAAATCAGTTGAGCTGATATGTTTAATAGTTAAACAAACATTAAATTAATGGCAAAACTGAAAATATACTTAAACCTTCCTCTCTTTTACATGTTGTACAGGCTCGACACTACTGTGCCATCAATGCCACAGTGCCAGTACTGCAACGGTACTATGGAGGGGAGGACACTCGGCCAGACTTCAGGCTGGGCAGAGAGGCCATACAGCAGCTGATGGTGGCCCTGAAAACTGACAGGCAGCATGGATGGGGCCCGGCCCTGGAGACACTCGTGTTCCTGTTCTGGCTGGCAACCAGTTCAGCCTACAGAGTTGTCTCCAGGGTCTTCAGCATGCCTCTTCCCACAGTGCACAGGGTTGTACACAAGATGGTGGATGAGGTGGTGGCTGTGCTCCCCCAATTTGTGCACTTCCCACGCACACCGGTGGCCCTGATGGTCATGATTATAATAACCGAAAGCTCTTCCCTTCAGTGGTGCTCCAGGAAGTCTGTGACCATCAGGGTCGCTTCATTGACATCTTTGTGGGTTACCCAGGAAGTGTGCATGATGCACGCATCCTTAAGAACAGCCCCATCTACACTGGGGGACTTACCCTCCGCCTGGGTATTTTCTCCTAGCTGACGGTGGCTACCCATGTCTACAGGAACCCCTGGCACTTATCACACCATATAAGAGGCCAGTGAGAGGCATGGCAGAGCAAAGGTTGAACTACCATCATTCCAAAGGTCGCACAATCATTGAGCGTGCATTTGGAATGATGAAAACCCGCTTCAGGTGCATCTTTTTAGAAGCACTTGAAGTACATTCACTGTTTGTCCCTAAGGTAATAAATCATTGCAATACTTCTGTAGTGGATTTTTTTTTTATCAAATCATAGTATCTTACTCAAAATAACAGTTAATGCTTAACAACTTCTAAAGTAACACTATCTTCTGTGCTTCATGTTTTTTCACATCTCAACAGATGTCTTGTATCCTTTTGGTCTGCCTTGTGCACAGGTGGTGACAGCATGTGTAATCCTGCACAACATTTGTGTTGGTGTCGGAGATGTGCTGGAAGAGGTTGTGGAGGAGGAGGACAACCAGCCACCTGGGGAGCTTGATGGTGGGGAGAGCCGAAGTGGAGCTGCTTGGCGGGCTGCGCTGACCAAAGAGGTGTCTGCACTCCACCAGGCACCTCTTGACCATGACTATTTTTGCCAGGTGAATATTTAAGTGTGGACTATGACCTTCTGCACTTACATTCAAGTACATACAACACCACCATTGGTAAACACCCATACTGTCAAGAAGGTAAATGAAATATACTTAATGTACCAGTGATGTACTGTATTATGGTCTTAACTGACCATAAAATTACATTAAGTATATTTTATTTTCCTAAAATGATATATTAAATATACTGCAACTGTTGTAGGATCAATTATCATCTTACAATTATCATCTTTCTGTCTGTAAATGTTAAATGTACATGTCAGATTGGATTACCATTGGACTAACCTAGACTTTCTTCTTCTGTCTGCAGCCTTGAAGTAACAACAGCAGCAGCGGGGGTGCTGTAAGGCAGTGTGGCTGATGCTCACTTGAGTTCTTGTCTTGTTGTATATATGGTGTAAATGTTTAGGTTGTTGTATATAGTTGTAGATATAAAAATGTTGTTTAAATTAATTTGCTGCTTCATGTATATAGTTCTCAATATAGAAATGTTTAAATAAATTTTTTTATGTAACAAAGATGAAATAAAGGGGGGGGGGTGAAATGCTCGTTTTCACTCAATATCCTGTTAATCTTGAGTACCTATAGAGTAGTACTGCATCCTTAATAACTCCAAAAAGTCTTTAGTTTTATTATATTCTAAGAGAAAGATAGTCTGTACCAATTTTTCCCGGAAAAACGCGACCGGCTGGAGGCGTGACGTGTGGGCGGAGCTAAAGAATCACGAGCGCGAGTAGGCTTTTGCGTTGAGAGCATTTGGAAGCTGTGACATTACCGTGAGGACAAAACCATCCAAAACAAACCATAGCTAACAGTCAGATTCAGCCGTTTATTTATGATCCAGAATCAGATCCAGAGGCTGAAATTTAACAAGAGCTGCATCAGCAACGACGTCTCTATGTGGTATGTACGGAAACTGTATATATTTGCTTAGCGGTTTTGGAAAATGACTAAGTTCCACTTTGTCGTCTTTTTTTTTTTTTTTTTTTTTTTTTTTTTAAGCTGTACATGTGGAAAGTGCAGTTTGATGACAACATCGCATGTTGGGCCTTCTTTGAAAAACAAGCATCTTCGAAATGCAGGGGAACAAACAAAAACACTTGCACAACTCCGTTGATGCTCTGTAAAAATAAACTCCATCCACTGGTCCCTTAATGCTGTTTTATTTTTGGTAATCTGTGCAGGGTTGTCTTGCCCTGGCAACCAAAAACACACTTCTTTTGTGACTTTTCGTGACGCTCTCGCTCTGATCAGTGAAGTCTGTTGTGCTCTCAGTGCTCTGCTATACGGGAGCGCGCGCTCTTCCGGCAGAAGTGCCTCAGGACCCATATAAGGAAATTCCGCTCCATCTAACGTCACACAGAGCCATACTCGAAAAAAACTTTCCGAAACTTGTGACAAACCGGAAGGAGTATTTTTGGAACAGAAATACTCCTTCAAACGTACAACTTAATTTTTGAAACATTGTCCATGTTTAGTATGGGAATCCAACTCTTTAACAGTGTAAAAAACTCAGTATTCATGAAATAGCATTTCACCCCCCCTTTAATGCTTTCTGTAGAGCTTGGAATACTAAATCACAAAACGTTGTAAATAAGGGTGAAGACATTGTTCAATACATTTTGTTTTTCTATTGCGGTCTAAAGAACAAAGGTTTTTAAAAAATGGATATACAGTTTATATTAAATAATTAAGAGGCAAAGACAAAACCAGTTCAATTTAATAGCATTTATTTTTCTGCCAACCTCTCCAACAGCAAAAAAAAGCGGTTTGCCCTCTCTCTAGCTTCTGCTTCCCTTCTCTCATCTGCCTCCCTCTGGTACTTGATATCCTCCTTTAGTAGTTGTAGGATTGGATCCTCTTGCTCCCTTCTCCTCTTCTCTCCTCTGTGTCCTGCTCTCTTTGCTCTTGTCTCTCACTGTCCTCCTCATCCTCATCCTCTCCTCTCCCTTCATCTACCTCTTGAGCAGTGCTTGGCCCTGGTTTTTCCTCTTGGATCGAGGCAATAAGGCAAGGGGGGCGAGACTGCAGCAGACTGCCCTAATGCCTCGTCCATGAGTGCAAACCAGGGCCAATTTGCTGCGGTCCCCTTGCCATCCTCTGTCCCTTGACCTGTGGCAGGACACTTACACTCGTAAACAGTGAAGATCAAAAAGTTGTGATGATGTACACCACTGTTCAAAAGTTTGGGGTCATTACGATTTTTAAATGCTTTAAAAAGAATTCTCTTCAGCTAACCATGGCTGTGCTTATTTGATTAAAAAATACTACAAAAATCAGTTATAGTATTAAATATTATTACAATGTAAATCAGCTGTTTTCTATGTGAATATACAGTAATGTGTAATTTATGCCTGTGATCGAAGCTAAATTTTCAGCATCACCAGTCTTCAGTGTCACATGATCCTTCACAAATCAGTATTATGTGAGGATTTGATGCTCAAGAAACATTTATTATTATCAATGTTGAAAACAGTCTGTCAGTTGTACAGTATTTTTCAGGATTCTTTGATGAATAGGAAGTTCTAAAGAACAGCATTTGTTTGAAAAATAATCTTTTGTAACATTATAAAGGTCTTTACTGTCACTTTCGTTTTTAAATTGTCCCACTTTTTTTTAGCCTGGGCGTGGGAAACCCTCCCTTCGAGCCCCATCTTCTCCAAAATAAGCCTATGTGAATGACGGGGGAAGAAATAAAAAGATTATACAGCTATCACTTCTGAACATTAATTAATTTGCTTCTCACCGATATCCGTTCACCGCCGTGTCTCTCCCCCCGGTGAACAGCTGCTCGTTTTTTATACGGAGACGTATGAACGCCTCCGTTTGTTCCTTGGTCCCGAAAAGACGAGAAAGCTGTGAATAATGCGGTGAATGAATATTAACGTTAAATTACTTTGGACAACTTAACTAGTTATTTATAAAAGAAATGCCGGTCACGGCAACCAATAATTGCTAATATTGGTAATAATAAAAGCTAATAATTGTTATATGACGGTTCAGTTAGCCATCAATAACATAATTTGTATAATTTATAATATCAATACGGTAATAATTTGTCCTGGCATTTAAACGTTATTTATGTGACATATTTTACAGTTATAACAAATGTTTGGTAACGTAAATAATACTTACATTTGAAAGCATATTGCCCGTTAATGCTCCGACTCCGCTAACGTCAGACATAATTTTTTTGAACAAGAAGCTGCGCGCATAGGATTGTGGGTGATTTGAGAGTGCGAAGAGCGCGAAGGCTACACAGGTGCATCCTTTCCTGTGTATGGGATATTTTTCGAATGAAGGACTCAGTCCTTGGTTGAAATTCCGAGGATCCTCGACATTGGAACAGTCCTTTGACGGATGTCGATGATGTAGCATCCTCGAAATACTGGCTTCCTAGGATCCTTCCTTGACATTGAGAAATACCTTGGGACTCCGCACACCTCAGGTACCATGGGAACCACTACCGTTGTCTTAGTTGCAACCTCACCCCAATTACAACCACCCAGAACCCTACAACCTGCCCCACAGGGCTCAGACTCTGGACTGTTGATTCCAACACTGGGCACACCTGAAGCTGGACTGTCAACAGCGGTTTCTGAATCAACTGATACTCCAGAGTCCACTCGGAATGTGCTTCCCAGGAAACGTCAATTGCCTTACCATTTGAGGGATTTAGCATTTTACTGATTTGCTAAATGTTCTCTGAACTTTGTTATTTTTTTATGTACTGGGCTAATACATGTAACAATAAGAATATGAATGCAGAGTTTCTTGATATACTGATTCCTTATGGGCAGGGTGCGATTTGCCGGGGGGGATGCGTGGGATTTCCCCCTTTCTGGTCAATGTATGCCCTTGCCTCTGCTTAATTATTTTATATAAATTTATCCCCCCCTCAAAGTGATCAGTGCTACTACACTAGTGGCGAGACGGATCACAAAACTCATCACGGATCCGTGGTTTGATTAAAGTCAATTTTATTTAAAAATGCTCTACTTTGGCTGGCTCTGATATAGCTGCTGCACAGCCTCTCTGCAGACTTGCTCAATGTCCCGCCCACAGCGCTATTTGATTGGTAACACCTCACGAGTAATAGCCTATCAACACTTGCGAGATGGTTGAAGCCAGTCTGCTGGACAGTGGAGCTGTGTGTCGAAACCATTGTCGAAACAAAGGAAGGCAGCATATTCAGCATATTTCTGAAGTGGGAATAGTAGAACAATAAAATCCGAAATGGACCACCCACTGTCAGCGTTAGCCTTCTGATACAATAGATGAAATTGCAGCTAATTTATCTGATCCTGTCCATTAGCTTTGATTAATGTACAGCTTTTCAGAATGTCACCAAGTACAAATATTTTTGTTATTTCACCTCGAAAACTCTAGCTAGCTAGCTTGGAACAATGAGAAATTATACTGCTTTTATTAATGGCATAAAAGCAAAGTCTGCAAAAAAAATAAAATGACAAAATAAGCAGACATGGAAAGTGTCAGTCCCACATCAAATGCATAGAAATTTTGCAGAGAAGACGCGAGACAGCAATTGAAAAGGCAGTAGATAACAGTGCAGCTCTGTGGAGAAAACACAATGAGAAGAGTTTAAAAGTAACTGAGAATTGCATATGTACAGCCTATATGATCTGCCAAAACAACCTCTCATTCAAAATCCAGCCACAGCTGGAGGAACTGCAACAACTGAATAGTGATGTGTCGTTCTTGAATGATTCGTTCATTTTGAACAAATCTTTAATGTGACTCGGGAAGAATGTTCAGTCACGCATGCGCAATATTCTATAGGATCTGTTCTAGTAGTAGTAATTCACCTGTGTCAGTCAAAGCAGTCTTGAGCCGGAAAGAGAATTGATTAGTTCATAGTTCGGGTCAATCGGGTTTTTGACTCGTTCCTTAATCACGTGACATACCATACATTAAACCAATGCGGTATTGAGCCCGAAAGAGAATTGATTATTTCATCTTTTGGGTCTTCGGGTTGTTCTTTTGTCACGTGACTTGACAACATTGGCTAGACTAGAGTATTAGTTAATTTACAACCTTCCTTACAAATGGGTGCATAGTACTTATTATTATTTTTATTATAATTATTGGTTATGCTTTAAATTTTGTCCATATGATGGCGAAATCACTTTGATAAATACGATTATTAATAGATCTTTAATACTTTTGCAATTTGTTTTTCTTTTTTTTCTTTTTTTACAGTGTATTCTAAACTTCAGAAATGACCTTGTTGTATGATTTATGTCTTTTGAGTTCACCCTTCTGATTAGACTGTAGAACTGTAGTGTTACTTGTTTAGGATTGAAATGTTAGTTGCGTTTAATTTATGTCATTATGTCCTTTTTTGAGCAATCTTCTTGTACATATATTAGACCAAAATGTCAAGTTTGCTTAGGAAAAGCAATTATTATACCAGCAAACTCAAAATTGGATTAAAAATGAACAAACTAGGCTATAAATAGTTTGTATTGTAGGCTTGTATTATTATATTATTATATAGCCTAGTGTTTATTTACTGATAGACAGTTAAAAAGACAAATTCATCAATATTTTATTTATAACAGGGTTTATAGAAATGTCAGAGATAGCGTATGGGGCTGTCACGTGATTAAGGAATGACTTGAACCTTAAGACTGTTCAGAAAAGAGGTGAGGTGAGCTAATCACAGACTGAAGACCCAGGTAAACATTGAATTAATCTTCTTTGTATCTGATAGCATTTTAGTTTTGTATTGTTTGTAGTGTGATCAACGTTTGCGTAAGTACTAGATGTGTTGGGGAAGTAACAGGTAACATTTTAGTTACATTTAGCTAAAATTAACAAAATGAACGAAATGACTCGAAAAAAGATTAGTTCATTTTACTGAACAAGACTCAAAAGTCAGAGTCGGTAAAATTATCCGAACTTCCTCTCACTACAACTGAATGGTGTAAACCTGGGATGTATGCTGCATTCTGACAAGGCTTGTCGTAATATGCTCATGTTTATTGGAGAAAAAATGATAACTCAGCTAGTGGACTTCGCGCAGAGCTCATCTGATAAGTTCAGTATCAAAAAATCAACTGATAAGTTCAGTATTCTCATTTATGAGAGCACAACAGTGTTCAACAAAAAATGCATAATCATCTACATTAGGATTCCCTATGAAGGTGAGGTCTGCAACTTCTTCCTTCAACTTGTTGAGCTGCAGTCGTGCACTGGATCGGCCATCTGTGACATCCTGCTCCAAAGCCTTTATACACGGGGCATCTCTGAAGACATGTTGCGCACCGGGCTTACTGGCTTTGCAACAGATGGGGGTGCTGCTATGATGGGCCGATACAGGGGAGCAACCACACTCCTACGTGACAAGATCAACCCTAACCTAACCATCATTCAGATGGAACTTGCGGTCCATGATGCTGTGAAACACATAACAGAGCGAGCCATTTTCAGATGTTCATTGACTCTCTGTATTCATTTTTCTCTTAAAGCCCAAAACATATAAGAGAGAGTTTGAGTCTGCAGCTTCCGATCTGGGCATGCACACTCGCAGAATTGGGGCATTCATGGTAAAATGACACAGTGGCTTTTTTTGGTGGAGATGGCGTTTGTAAAAGGTGCACTGGAAACCCTGCAAGCCTTGTTCCTGTTTCTGCAGAGGAGAGTTGCCACAGCTGTCAGTGCCAGTGCTGAGGTGGATGTTGCACTGAGAACACTGAGGTCTATGTGGCAAGAAGATGGTGTGAACGCAAGAGGCCTGAAGGAGGAATTTGAAAGTTTCCACTCTTTCAAGGGAGTGAATGTGTCTCAGCCAAGTGACAGTGATCATCGGAAGGCATAGGTCTTTCGTGAAAGACTGTTTGTTTCCCTGGCCGACAACATTGAGGACAGGCTGGATGACAACAGAATTATTTCTGATGCAGCTGCTCTAAATCCATCAAATTGGCCATCTGATGAAGACGAGCACATCATGGCAGACTCTTTCCTAGTATAATGCATAGGCCTACACTATAGCCTATTTATGTTTAAGTTGACACTACGTTGTGCCATTTAGTTTTATCATTCATAAAAGTGTTTTGACATGTCTAGCTGAGTGGCACTATCCATGTTACTGGGAGGGGGATTTAATTCTTGTGTGTTTTTTCATTGTGCATGATCAGAGGTCATATGTGTGGGGAATGATAAGCTATTAGAGTAAAAATACTGCGTTAGGCTGCTTCATGAGTTAATAAGAAAAAAGATTTTACAATTCCTGCAAATGCAGTGATGAAGTTCATGTTCTCATGATTTATTTTTATGAATTAAAATGTTTCAAAACATCCCCCCCTCTGTTTTTTTTTCACAAATAGCACCCTTCTTATGGGCCTATGTGATCTATGTTGTATTATTGTTAGACATGTTTTAGTAAGTTTTGCCCCTCTTGATACAGTTTTTGGGTAATATATTATTTTGAATGTTGTGTCTACATTTTGTTTTGTGCCATAGAATTATAGGGGTTGTATTAGAAATGAGGACATTCCTTGTTGGGTATGGGAGTATTATGTAGGGAGTGAAATTCAAGGTTAAAATTAATGTTCTATATCTTTAAATAAGATCTAGAGGTATAAAGAATGGTCTATGTGCAGTTGTGAGAGGTAGAGAGAGAGAGATGACACACACTTTGTAATCGGATGTGGTTAATTCATGATGTTCACCTCTTTATGTTTAATAAATCAAGTGTTATGATCTGCTGAGCTCCCTGTCAGTGTCTTCCTTGAAACAAAGCCAACAACCCATGAGCCAGTGCTCTGTAAGAACTGTGAAGCTCATCTGCATGACTTATTTTACTTCTGTAGATCACAATAATTAACTAAATAAGCAGTCAATCATCAGCGGAGCTTAGGTTTAAAGTTATCCTGGTTTATAATTGTGAAGCAATTGCGATTTTCTTCAGTTTTTCTTTTTCTTTTTTTGCAGTTTCCATTTTAGTGATAAATCACTAAATCACTTGATAGTCACATTATTCTGTCTGATGACCTTTCTATAGTTCTGCAGTATGACACAGGTGAGTTAACATACAAAAGCAATTAATAGATTATTGATACAACAACAACAACAACAACAACAACAAATTAAAACTAAACCCTTAAATATTTTTTCATGAGCACAGTCTCCAGTAGGTGCTTGTTGTAAGCAAATGTAATGGTCAAAAAGATAATCTGCTGCCACCTGCTGATAAATGTTACTAAACGTTGATAAACGTTGCTAAAATTTACATTTTATTCAACCGACCTTAAAAAATATTTTTGCAACATTTTAGTTGAAATAAAGAACTTAGAAACTAAATAGTTGATTAATGCCCACTTAGGCTATAACAAAACTCTCAAGGACCTAGAAAAGCAAAAGACATGAAGAGCTTGTGAATCAGAATCGAATCGTAGAATCTGGATCATTACCCAAAGAATTATGTATTACAGTTACACTTAATACCTCTTGCTCTTCACTGCAGCAGGATGAAGGAGAGCAGAGAACAGCAGAGGAACAGGAAACTCTGCACCGTTACACAAGATCCCTGAACAACACGAGAACATCTCTACTGATGTTGCAGCATCACAAATAGATTTAGAAACACAGATTTTTACAACCGCTGACTGGCTTTTGAAAGTCCCTGATGAGAAGAAAGAAAACAGGTTGAGTCTAAGCTTTACTGATTTATATGATATGTATTAAATGTTTAAACATAAGAGAGAAAACGTAAAAAAAAATACTAAAAAAAAAAAATGTGTTTGAGCAGCTCTGTCCATCACAAGAGTAACATTCATTTCCAAAGAAACAAATGAAATATCAGAATTTTAGAAAATTTTGTTTGAATTTGTAAATTCTTCCTGGAAAATGAGTAGCAGTTTTGTGACAAGGTTTTTTTCTTTTTTTCTTTTTTTTTTTTTTATGTCTTGCTTTTGGATTTATTATAAAATTACTATTGCAACACATTTTACTGTACTGAAGTATAAAGTATAGCAAGTGCAGGAAGTCACAAAGTCTTACGTTACACGAGCGTAAGGGATGCTCAAGAGTTTGTTGTAGAATGTACATGTAGAAATGGTAATGGGAGTAAAGAGAGCAGGCCCCAGTTGAAGGATTTTATTTGAAATATTCTTGAATGCTTGAATTGTTACAGGTACTTGCCCATAAGAGGTGCATATGGGCGTGTGGGTGTGTGTGGTCTATAATGAACAGAGAAAACAGAATACAATATAACATTTGTAATATAAACAATAATATGGCTAGCGTAAACAAATGAACATTACACACAGCAGCAGTAACAGTAAATAACAGTATCAAAGTGTGTCAACATTTGAAAAATATAATTCACAATGTCCGTATGTGTTCATTGAGGTAAATGGTCCAGGTTTCTGTGTCGCTGCAGGGAACTCAAAGGGGTCAGTGTTTTGGATGCCTGAGAGCTTCTCCAAATACCACTGTTTTGCGTTTGGTGTGAGCTTGTTCCTGTAATGTCCCCTTTCTTTCGCTTTATCTTTTTGCATTGCTTTACTTTCTTCATTTCCTTCTCGTATTCGTAGATCCGTCTCTGTTCCACTGACATAATAAATGCGCAAAAATTTAAGAGCTCTGAAATGTTTAGTCGCGCCTCTGTGAAGTTCTGAAGGCGTTGCCCCTGGCAACCGATAGCGTGTCCTACCATCATGGCCGATCGGCTCAGACCCCTCCCAAATCAACCCAAATCGACACGTGACTCCTCACTCTCAAAAGACTGACAGACGAACACGAGCTGCTGCGCCATCACCTAACTTTATTTAACTACTTTCAGTAACCAAAAATACACACGTGACTCTGGATGCCATTATATCAGATGACCACTATATGTCCTCATAAACTCATATGCACTCTAAAAATGGCTGGGTTAAAAATAACCCAATTGGCAACCCAGCACTGGGTAAATATTGGACAGAACACATGCTGGGTTAAAGTAACCCAGCATGCTGGTTTACATATTTTAACCCAGCATGCTGGGTTATTTAGAAAACCCAAGTTAGAGTCATTTTTACCATTTGTGGGTTTGCATTTTTATGATTCTGGGTTATTCTTGCTGGGTTATTCTCATAATTTCACTTTTGCTTAACAAAGCAATCATGGATTAATAAATAATGAAGAATACAGGTTATTTAGACTGTTAAAAAATATTTTTAATGCCATCTGATGTGTACCAATGACAAACAACATGGAATTTTCCCTTTTTTTGTTTCCAGCAAATGCAAAAAAAATTAATAAAATAAAAATCTCAGAATTACAGTTGCAATAAATAAGAAAATTATTTCTAAATGACCTGTGTCTAGCTGTTTAACTATTACATTTTGACATGTTTAGCTATTTAAATACACAGTGAAATGACATTGACAATTAACATTCTTTAAATTTAAATGTAAAACAATTTAAAGATGTCCTTAAATTTATATCAAGTATAGAAAGACTCCTATGTAGGTAGATGTGCACTGCTTAGGGTAGTTCAACATATATAGTTCACCCAAAAATGAAAATTCAAAGATCTACTCAAAGATCACCTGAGAGCAGTGTACTCTGCTTTAGAGCCTGTCAATGGAAGGACAATTTTCAAAAGGAATTGCAAATTATGTTTTCAATTGCGTTTTCCACATGTGACAAATTGTGACAAAATCCAAACACAATTGCAAATCTTGAACAAAAACACTTTCAGAAACAACGAACAAAAATTACCTTTTCAGTTTTCATGAATGCACAGTGACTGCCAAATTTCAAATGGAAAAGCAAAGTCCGTTTGCAGCTGTATTTTCCATTTATTATGAGTAATAAGCCTCTCATATTGATCAAATACTGCATCATAGCAGCTTTACAGTATTAAATAGGAAAATAGTGTGTAATAATGCAAAGAGACAACAGTAAACACTCAGTTTTCAGTTAAAGTCAGTTCATCATTGATTCAGTGATGTATCGTCCCTCTGTGCGATCAAGTCGATGATATGGCTTGATATTAATTGTCCCAAACTAAGGAAAACCAAAGAACCGAAACTCCATCGGTGACAGAATGGAGAAAAAAACCTTGGGAGAAACCAGGCTCAGTTGGGGTCAGTTCTCCTCTGACCAGACGAAACCAGTAGTTAAATTCCAGACTGCAGCAAAGTCAGATTGTGCAGAAGAATCATCTGTTTCCTGTGGTCTTGTCCTGGTGGTCGTCTGAGACAAGGTCTTTACAGGGGATCTGTATCTGGGGATCTAGTTGTCCTGGTCTCCGCTGTCGTTCAGGGATGTAGAGGTCCTTTCTAGGTGCTGATCCACCATCTGGTCTGGATAAGTACTGGATCCGGGTGACTGCAGTGACCCTCTGATCTGGATACAGACTGGATCTGGTGGCTACGGTGACCTCGGAACAAGAGAGAAACAGACTAATGTTAGCATAGATGCAACATAAGAATAAGTACATGAGGTGTTACTAATTACCTGTTATGTCTGTTTTTTCACTGTGTTGCACGTTACCTGCCAAAACTCAAAGGGAATCGCAATTACTTTAGCAATTTACTTTAGCCTCACATGGAAAACTGTCAATTTTTGCTAGAGGTGGTACCATACTATGGAGCCAAATGCTTTGAACAATGGAGGTTAAGGCACTACTAAAGGCAGCTGCCGCTCCGAGAGATGCGTGTTAAAGAACAGACAGTGCAACCCGGATCTCCCTATATTCTTGGCACCTCACACAATAAATAATTCTGTCATTTTTACCCCAAATGCAACTACTATCCCCTGCTAACAGTTAGAGCCACATGGTACTATTGGTCAATATTCACCATTAACCAAATGCTTTTCACCTGAGGAATAAAATATAGGGTAAGATGCAAATAGGTAAATAAGAGTAGAACTGCAATGTTGTTTTGCTGACGAGCATCAGAGTGCATACAGTGAGAGATTAGGGGTAAAACTACAGAATATATCCCAATAAAAACATGCCCCATAGTATAGTCCCACGCTTGACACAAATTGACAGCTTTCTGTGTAAAGCATCTGTAATTCAAATGCTTTTCAATTGCGTTTGGACTATGTCACAATGTATGCGTCCACATGTGGAAAAATGCAATTAAATATACAATTTGCAATTTATTTGGAAAATAGTCCAGAATATCCTTACCTGTCCATTGATTATGATCAATGTCTGAGAGATCTGCTGGCATTTTTAAATCGCCATGACAATTGGATGGGGTTTTGTGGACTCTGCTGGGTTAAGGAATTCCATGTTTGTTCCAACCTTTAAAATAAGGGGAAAAAAAAAATTTGTTATATATAAACAGAATATGATATAGTGATTGGCTGAAAGGTGTGCTTTCAAACTGTCCAGTTCCAGTTATTATAAATCACAGTTTTATGTTAATATGCTGGCTATATCAAACACACACAGTCACTGGCACAGATAAGGGAGATCACACTGCATGCGCGCACACAGACATTTCTATGACAAGTCACGCAGGTACGGGGTTACTCCGCAGCTTTAAAACAGTCCATATATAAACACTTATAGATGTACCAAAGTGATAAGGACAAGTCAAAAACACGAGCTGGAAAATTGGTATAATATGATGTTTACGCTGCTAAATTAGGTAAGTTACATTCTGAACACAAAGTTAGCTTTAACTATAGCACGAAATACAAATATATGTGCGTTTAAGTTACGTAAGGGTTAACGTTAGTTGATTATAACAGACAAGCAATTATGTAAAATGTATAATAAACACAAACTTACCGTTAGACACATCAATAAGACTGCACTCGACGAGTTATTCTCTCACAAATGTATCCATGTGCTTTTCTGACAGGAAAAAACACATTTTGAATTATAATTTGTATGTAAAAAGACTTTATAAACCACAAAAGCATCAAAACACCTCACTAACGCGTCCTAAGTCAATCGCTGTGCGTGCGCGCACTTTGAAATGCCCTGAGACGTCGATTCTTTTCCGGGAAATTTGTTCGAGAATTACTGAACCGGTTTATTTGAACTGGATCGTCGGTTCTTTTAGACCTGCAGTCCGACTATATTGTACGTAATTTGTATGATTTACATGTCGATATGGACAACTGCAGGCGTTTAAATTAGAGCAGAAAGTCGTATTCACTTTTTGAACTCATTTGACTCACTTAAATGTTAAATTCGCTTTTCAGTGTCAGAAACGACTTTTTCCTCTATTTTCACAGGTATTCGCATATTTCAGCCATCCGTCACTGTCTGAAACTTAATAAAACTATTAATCTGTCGTCTCACGATTATGCGAGTCACGTAACGTAGGTTGGCCGTTTGAGGTACGTTCAACAGTTCATCATTTAACGTAAATAATGTTGGCCTGTAGACGTTTAACAGTATTGTTGCCGCAAAAAAAAGTTATAATTCTGCCAATTTAAAATAATTATTAATGAAAACATTAAATAAACTTACCTTAAAACAGTTGAAAGCCGTGGCTTTGCCCCGTTGTTCTTCCAAAATGACAGTTGGGGAGCGATTTAAACATCTTCAAGGCGCGTTAAATAACCTAGCGCTGACCTGAAACAACCCAGCGACGCAACCCAGCAGGTTTAACCCAACACCTGGTAAACTGAAACTATCCAAAAGTGTTTAAAAAGAAATAAAATAACCCAACAAAATGACCCAACAGACTCAACCCAGCATTTTGGGTTAAAAAATAACCCAGCCGTTTTTAGAGTGTGTATAACATATACAATATGATACAAAATACACCTGAAATACATGTGTAGTACGAGTTAAAAATCAGTTTGAACAGTTTGTGAAATGGTGGTTACCTGTCTATAAATGCTACACCCCCTAAGCTCACAGAAGTGGTTTGACCCAAGTCCTCAGCAGCCAATGACATTGACCCATTCAAACTCATTTATAACTTGTATGTATTTCATGCGTATTCCACACATATTTAACACGTGAAATACGTGAAATGATTTTTCACGCGTAAACAATACGTATTTAGCGCATTAAATACATGTTGTTTACGCGTGAAATACACGTATTTAACATGTTAAAATTGACGTGTATTTGACCCTTTTGGCCTTCCATAGCTATATGCATGTGTTGTGAAGTATTTGCAGCGCGTTTCGTTGTATGCAAGTGTTGTGAGGATCTGTAGTGCATTTCGCTATATGCATGTGTTGTGATGATTTGCAACACTTGTGTTGTCAAACTGATGAAGATGTTTTCTTCACTTGCTGATGTTTTTTCAATTTGCATGTGTTTTCTTAAGTTGCAGCGTGTTGAGCTGTCTCGGCCACTTTTTTTAAAACTTTTTTTAAAGGGATCATATGACGTTGCTTAAAATAACATTATTTTGTGTATTTGGTGTAATGAATTGTGTTTATGCAAGTTTAAGGTATAAAAAATTATAGATTTCTAGTCATGTCCTCTTTTGGAAGGCCAAGCGAAGTAGTTTGGCTTTCTCAACGAAACAGCGTCACACAAGTGTCTAGAGTGAGCGGAGACCGGCTTGAGAACAGCACGGCCGGCGGATTCTACGAAGGAGTAAGTAAAGATGGTGAAAATTTGCGGCTTGCAACTTCGTCCACGGTGAAAGCCGATCCAGCGATCCACAGTGCAAAGTTGATGTATTCCCTCAGCCAGCAGCACAGATCAGCTCCAGGCATGACGAAACGGATATTATCCTCTTTTGGAAGGCCAAACAAAGTATTTTCGCTTTCATAGCATTTATACAACATGGTGGCGGCAAAAAAAAACTAAACAATTGTACAACAAGAATAAAAGGTACACCTTCTTTCTTTGTGTGAACAATCTGGGTGGTGTTATGCAAATATTCCCAGATAGTGATGTAGAGATGTGGGGGCGTGTTAGAACGAGCTGTTTTAGTGGGGTGTGGACGAGTCTTTATCTTTATAAACAATATCTCTTTGGATTTGAGACTCTCTCTACAACTTTACAGATCTTCTTTTTGAACCAAGAGCTTGTAATACTCCAAAGAGAAAGGAAAATTTTAAATCGCATCATATGACCCCTTTAAAAATTGTGAATGTGCTCCCTTTATAACACAGCTGATGTTTGAAAGTTGAAAGTTGATTTTGAAATAACTGAGCTGGCTTATCTAAAACCAGGAAGTAACCGTGCATGTAGTCCATTCACGAGAGTGCAGTGCTGTGTCCGAGATCTCCCCCTATATCCTTAAATAGGACAGTATTTTAGGGGACAGCCATTTGTAATCATCCACTCCATCTACAATGACAAGGATACAAATTAACAACAGCATGATCTAACACTGAGCATCTTAATACATAAAACTTAAACATTGAGAGTTTTGTCATCCAAACTTTTGTTCTAACATGCACCTGCAAACTCAAATTAAATGTGACAATAGACCAAAGTACAAATATGAAAGTCATTTAGGAGGAGTACTATCATTAATATTATCATCCTAAGCCTAACTTAAGTCACTTGCATGCAGGTTTCACTCTCTTTGGCTCACCGAAGATCAATTGTGCTGCTGCATTCTGGTTCATATGCAGATGTTTGATTGGACATACAGTCAGAAGTGCAAGCACATGTGATGTTATTTTTATGTTTTTGAAAATCTTCTTGAACGTTCTTAAAAGTCAGAATGAAATCATACAGTTTTTACATTAACTTTATGAACTCTGAACTCAGTGCGTTTACATGTCACAAGCTTCAAATTGGATTAATCTTTTGACATGCGCTCAGTAACTCAAGAAATATACAGTTTCCCACAGTTTTTGCATACTATTAGAGATGACAAGCACATGTCTGAAGATGAGAGTTCAAAGCAAGAGCTTGTGGGACACTGTGTGTTTTTACTATAGTCAGTATGACAGAAAACAAAGGATGGGGAGTGAAAAATCCTCTTGAGGAAAATGTGATATGAATCTTAAAATATATAATTGTTTGTCCTGGTAAAATTTCTTTTTTTCTTTAATAGGTAGAGCAACATAACTTGTGTAAAAGAAAGTGAAATATTAAAAATAAAGCAGCAGAGTCAACCTTTACACCGTATTTATATAAATACTGATACAAAATACAACCATGCAAATACATACTGTATTGGAGAAAAAGATAAGTAAATTATTAATTTCATCATGAATTACAAAACTTACTTATTAATTTTGAATCACTGGATTTTTATTTAGCAATGTAGAACATACAGAACGTAGTCTGAGGCGTAAGTTGATTAAATCAGTAGTTTTATTTTAAACAAAGAAAATATATTTGTGTAGAGCACAATGAGAAAGATGACTGAAGACACTGTGTACCAACAACCCATCATAACATGAGGCTCAAGTAGCCTTGAGTTACAGATTTATCACCTTTTCCCTCTTCACCTCAAGAGTATAAATACATATTAAAGGGGACATCGGATGCAAAATTCACTTTTACATGGTGTTTGCATAAAAATGTGTCTTAGCAGTGATTGGACACAACCACCGAAGATGATGAAGCGAGTCTTCATTTTCTCCCGACAGACCCTAAAAGACCCTAAAGAATCACACCAGCTTGGGCATCCAATGTCCTCTTTAAACAAATAATTTACCAATAAAGCAAAGTAGGCCTGACAGAAAACTGCAAAGGTGTTATTGTGGAACAGACATTTGCTATCACAGATGGATTTAGTGGAACATCCTTCTGCAGTTTCTGACAGGAATGAGTTAACAAGTAAACATTCAGTGAATCTAAAGTAATTCATTTCATTATGTTAATATTGTGTAAACAAATATATATATTTGAAATATATATTTAAATGATCAGATTTTGTATATGTTCGTAAAGCACATCATGCTGTATCTTTGCTGCAGCTGCAGAATGTGAAGATCTGCTGGATTCAGTGCAGAAGGATGAAGGAGAGCAGAGAACAGCAGAGGAACAGGAAGCTCTGAGTGATGCTCTCAGCACCGTTAGTACTATGAGTGACGCTCTGAATAACACTCTGAGTGACGCTCTGAGCACCATTACACAGGTTCCCCTCACAACATGAGATACTTCCTGAACCAGGAATCAGTTGTGTGGCATCACAAAGAGATTTAGAGACACAGCCTTTTAAAACCTGTGACTGGACTGGAAGAAAACAGTTAGAGTCAGAGACAAGTTGGCCACTGACAGAACTTCATTATCTTTTATCTTTTTTATATCTTAACATTTGGTACATGATGTGTACCAAATGTTAAGACATAAAAAAATTAAAGATAATGATGCAGCTTTGTTTTCCAGATTCTCACCTGTTGTACTAAAGCAGCGGTCTTCAGTCCCTGAACAACCAACTGTGTTTGAGCAGGTATTCCCATCACAATAGTAACATGACTTTCCATTGGGAGTGTTAGTGCTGGGATCTACAGGAGGGAAAATAGATTTGCTTTCTTTACATGGTCCTGGTCTTACTGTGCACACAACATTACAGGTGCTCATTGGACCAAAGATAAAACATGTTGTCTTCCTGATCTTTCGCAAAAAAAAAAAAAAGAAAAAGAAAAAAAAGAAGTAACAATTTGCTCTGCCTGTATAAGCAACATTTGTTTTCAGCTAAAGTCACATTCCTGACAGAAAAAAAATTCCATCCTTCTTTTTTTCTTCTTAAATGTTCAATAAAATGCTCTGTTACAGTAGAGTACAATACCTGGAGGATCTTGGTTGTTACAGAGATCAGTGTTACAACACAGAGTAGAGCCTCTTCCAATGCCGAGGTTGATGGATCCACTTGGACAGACAGATGGAGCACAACTTTTAAGCTTCACTGTAGTACTGTTGACTGAAAACACACAAGTGATACAGAAATGAGCAGCTCGACTGAACAATATTTTGATGGAAAATCTATTTATAAATATACCAACAGAAAGCATGTCCAATAGTGTATCAAAAGGACAAACTTTGCAATATTAAATTATCTCTAATATTTATTAGAACGAGGTCCAAAGGTGTTAGACAACTAGTATTTTTTTTTCTCATTTCTCAAAATGTTTTATGTGTATTATCATAATGATTTCAGTAATCTATAGAACATTCTATGAGTGCAATTATAAATTCTGTCCAAAAAAAAAGTTCTGTCAGTCAGTTCTAATAGTCCCTTTCAATCCATCATAATGAACTTACCAGTAACTGCTGCGCTCAAGCAGTTGGTAAACCCAGTGGAACACTGACTTGTGGTACAAGATCCCGTAAGACTGCATTCATAACAGCTGAGAGAGTGTCCTTTAGTAATTAAAAAGACAGCTGTTAAACAAAAAAACATCTAATTTGTACCCAGTAACATTACAGAACCTATTTGTATTTTGTACCCGCAGTGAAAAGAATACACAGAAGAAAAAGTGAGATGTGCAGATCCATCTTTGATCAGGAGGTGAATGAGATAAGGTGTCCATTCCGGTGCTCATTTTATAGCTCATCAGAAGAGGTGGGGGTGGGGGTTGCGTGAGAGATGAACATTGTCTCATTTTCACACGATAATGTCACCTCAAACCTGTGTGACTTACATTCTTCTGTGTTCTGTACACTGAAAAACAAAAGGGGTTCATACAGGTCAAACTAGTTGAGTTTTTAGTTTAGTTTTTTTCACAAATTAGATTTGAATTTAATTGTGTTTGCTCAATCTTGACTGACTACAGTAATCATACAGTAAGAATGCTTAAGCTATGACCAACATTACGATGGAACATTATTGAGAAACCAGGCTAATAGTTTCTGTTTCACGGAAACTGTTTGACTTGAAATCTTAACTAAACCCCATTAAATGAAAACTGGATGGGAATTAAATTTAGTAGGAATTAATAGGAAACATCACAGGTGTTTTTAAAATCATTAATTGTCATTTCATTTTTTTCTTAAAATTAACATCTGACACAAGACCAAAAAACAAAACAAAAACAAAAAACAAATCAGTCGTCACTTTAAAGTAAGCCCACTATATTAAACTGATCAAAGTTTCGAACACTTCACTACAGTGTGTAAATGAACATCACTCTTGTGAAAAAATAAGTACACTTTAGCATAATTTTAAAAAGAGTACTTATAATTTAAATAATATACTTTTAAAATAACGTACTTAAGTACAAACTGAATGTAATTTTTTTGGGGACATTTAGTTGCATGTTACATGGAATTAATTGAAAATGAATTATTGTTTAAGTTAAACTTTATAGTGTTTTTTGACCCACTTAAGAAAAACTTAAGTACAAAGTCAAAGTGTAATGCGGAGTGTAGTGTAAAAATATTTAGTTTTTTGTGTTAAAACATTGCAAGAAATAACGCCATTAATAGTATGTCTCCTAAATATGTGCTTAAGTGATTTTAAATGAACAATGATTTTAAAAATACTCTGTACACAGATGTGAAATACAGTACGTTACAAAAGCATTAAACATATACTGTTCTTCTCTCACACAAGTGCTAGTGTCAATATTGTAATGTAGGAAACTGACATTGTTGTAGATCAATAAAAAAAAAAGTTTCTCACTCACAAAAGTGTTTTATTATTATTTTTATTATTAATATTATTGTTTTGTAGACATACAAAAGTGGTATACTCAGGGTTTACTGCATAAAATTGTACTGAGGTTTAGAATAATAATATTGTTATTATTAATTATTTTTTTCAATGGTATGTCATTCCAAACTTGCATGACTTACTATCATCAGCACTCCATTAATGTAAAGATAAACAGGTACTATGTTGTTCATACAGGTCAAACTCGTTTAGTTTTGTTTTTGTCTTCTAAGTTGAGAGGTTTCAAATACATTTAATTGCATTAATTATCGTTTAAACTTTAGCACTACATACATTATGAATGCTTAAGGTATGACTGACATGAACATTTCTGAGAAAACAGTCCAAGAATACATTTTCTAATTCTTCAAAGACTGATGGTTATTGTGCAACGGTAACCAAATACATTTAAAACATAAAACAATTAAAAACTTAAAACTTAAAATTTTTAATTTAAAAAAGTATGCCCTAAATTTAATGTAAAGTTTAAGTCATTTAAAGTTTGAATTAAAGATTTCCTCCACACACAAACTCAAATAAAATCTGACACAAGACCAAAGAACAAATCAGACTGTCAAGCTTGCTATCAAACTGGTCAAATTCTTGAGCACTTCACTAAAATATAAACTAACATCGCCTTCCGGAAAAAAGGTAACTTTTACATAATTTTAAAAAGAGTACTGAAATATACTTTAAAAGAATATTAAATATAAACTGAATATAATGTTTTTGGATGCTTATTGCATGTTGGTTGCAAATAATTAAACTGTATAATAGTTTAAATTTATATTAAATGCAATTTGACCACGTAAGTACTTATGTTTATGTAATTTCATAATTAATTGTTAAATACGGTTGAAGTGTAGTTCCTGCTGATGAATGTACCATCTCTGATGGAATCGTCTGTGTTTCTCTGCATTTCTCTCAGAGATTGGTTCACCTCTTTAGGTTTAATAAATCAAGTGTTATGATCTGCCGAGCTCCCTGTCTTCCTTGCAACAAAGCCAAGAACCCTCGAGTCAGCGCGCTTTTAGAACTGTGAAGCGCACTATGTGTGTTACACTGGTGGCAGCATTGGTTGTTTTTTTGTTTGTTGGGACACTTGTAGTTTGTTTGTATTGAATGATGAGGATATCACCACTTTATATTTTTTTTACATTTTTTTTTTGCAGAAATGTTGATACTGTTTTTGAATGGTTTTTCACTTGCTATTTTTCCACATCTGCCATTTAAAATTGACCTTCTTTATCCTTTTTCTAAAGTCTGTACAGAGCCTTTTAGTTCACTGATACAGAGATTTGAAGTTGCACTTAATGTTGTTTTCCTGTATTAGGCCAAACTCCTCCCTGTGAAGCTTACTGGTCCAGCATTTGCATACTGGCAGTCTCTCTCATCTGAAGTGAAAGCTGATTGTGAGGTAACTAAAGCCAATTTGGCCATTCAAAATTTTTTGCCACATTTCAGACATTTTTGAATGTACGTCTCCATAAAACACAATAACCTCTTGAAGTCTATGCTGCTGAGCTCACGAATTTAGTGACTGAAGTGTTTCCTCAACGTTTTGCAGCAGCACGGAATTGCGAAATGTTTCGTAGATTTGTGACCAGTTTAGAGCCATCGCTTCAGTTGAAAATGCATGGCGCGGTGAATTTGGACAATGCTTTAAGAGTGGCCACTAATGTGAGCATGCTCAGTTGGCCTTCAGTGTTGCTAACCCTTCAGCTGTTATGCCTATGATGGTGAATCAACAACCATCGGCTAACACAGTGACAGCAACCCACATCACTGAACTGGCATCAGCCAAAGCTGAACTCCAAACAGACTTGCATTGCCCATTAGGTCAGCTTTTCACAGTCATTGGCAATACATATGATGAGGCTTTCTGGAGCCAGAGTATTTAGCACTATTGATTTGACTGCTTGTTACTGGCAAATACCACTTAATCCGAATGACAAAGAAAAAAACTGCTTTCTCCACAGGTACTGGGCTATATCAATTCTGTATGATGCCAATGGGCATCTCTAATTAACAGCCCATTTTCCAGTGCTTGGAACTTGTGCCTTGGGGTCTGCACTGGAGTGTTTGTTTGATCTACTTAGAAGAGATTATTGTCTACAGTGCCAATTTCCCACAAAACCTACAGCGCTTATGTGAAGTTTTCCAGCGATTTCGTACAGCTGGTCTAAAACTTAAACCATCCAAGTGGCATGTAGCATGCTGCCCTGTTACTTTTCTGGGCCACCATGTTTACAGTGTTGAGCCAGACCCATCTAACATAGATATAGTTAAGACATGGCCAATCCCAACATCAGCCACACAGGTCAGGGCTTTTCTAGGTCTGTGTTGCTATTATCATCAATTAATTAGACACTTTGCACACATGGCTGAACCCTTGTAGCATCTTAAACACAACGGAGTATCATTCTCTTGGTCAGCAGAAGCAAATTAAGTTTTCAGTATACTGAAACAGGCACTGACACATCACCAATTATGGCTTTTCCAAGTTTTTCAGCTCCTTTCCTCCTTTACACAGATGCTTCCCTTCATTCTGTGGGCTCTGTTCTTTCACAACAGGTGGAAGGAAAAGAGCATGCCATTGCATATGTAAGTCATGTGCTTTGTAGTCTCAGCCTCAGACATCACGCCCATGGACTGTTGGCTGAACGTCTGATGCATATGGCACACCGAAGTGGAAACGCTTCAGGAGTGTCAAAGTCCTCATCGGATTGGTTGAATTCTACCGGATTTCCGCGAGACGTGTGAGTTGCGTTCAGCCTGCAAACAAAGACACTGTGGTGCCAAACCCCCTCACGAAAGAAGAAAGCCTAACTGTGCTTTTCAGGATCAACTTAATGCTGGATTTTCAATAGTATGTGAAAAGAAAATGGTCTACTTTCAATCGAGAATTGTATGCCATTGTGTAGTCAGTTAGCCACTTCCGACACAATCTTGCTTGTCAACCTTTCACTATAAATACGGATCACAAGCCTCTCTTTGGTCATAAGAAACTTCTTTTAGATCGTGACCCTACAGGTAGATGAACTTGTTGACCCATAGAATTGGACTTTTATAATTGAAATATCATTCATCATGTCTAAACACCATGTCTAGGCGGCCAGAGACTAATCCTGTGGAATCTGATTGTAGCTTTCGGGGTGACGTGTCCATCATTTTGATAGCAACTCAAACCACATCAATACCTTTGCAAGCAAAACCGGTCTCAGCACACACCCAAACATTGCCAATGAACAAAAATTTTATTTTGCCATTGGCTGTTTCTAGTAACACAACATCAAATCTCGTTCTAATTCAAAGTGATTGGGGTGTGATGAAAAAATAAAATTCAGATTCAGATTTACAGGTGCATCTCAATAAATTATAATGTCGTGGCAAACAAAAACTCACATTTAAAAAAAATCACCAATTACCAAATTAGAATATTTTGACATGGCAATCAGCAAATCAACTCAAGACACCTGAAAATGTTTCCTGAGCCTTCAGAATGGTCTCTCTGCTTGGTTCACTAGACTACACAATCATGGGAAAGACTGCTGATCTGGCAGTTGTCCAGAAGGCAATCACTGACACCCTTCACAAGGAAGGTAAGCCTCAAACATTCATTGCCAAAGAAGCTGGGTGTTCACAGAGTGATGTTTCCAAGCATGTTAACAGAGAGATGAGTGAAAGGAAAAAGTGTGGAAGAAAAGATGTACAACGAACGAGAGAACCACAGCCTTGTCAAGGATTGTCAAGCAAAATCGATTCAAGAATTTGAGTGAACTTCGCAAGGAATGGACTGAGGCTGGGGTCGAGGCATCAAGAGCCACCACACACAGACGTATCAAGGAATTTGGCTACAGTTGGCTACTTCAGTCTATGTGCATTGAATTTATTTAATACAAGTTTCACAATTTGAGTTGAATTACTCAAATAAATGAACATTTCCATGACATTATAATTAATTGAGATGCACCTTTTGTTGTTGTTTTCTTTAGGTAGAAACAGGACATAGACCACCCTTATGGAGGCTACGTGATGCTTCCCAACACCAAACAGTGGACACAGTTTAATGGCCTAATCATTCACAATGGGGTTTTATGCAGACATTTATGCCCCCCGTTTGGTGATAATGCCTTGCAGGTGGTCATTCCTACATCACTGATTCCTGAAATACTTGGTCACATCCATGGACACCCATCAGTGCCTAATTATGGTCTGGCCAAAACGTTGGACAGAGCTATGTCCTTTTACTGGTGTTATATTTCTTCAGACATTGCTCCCAATATACAGTACGGCTTGCCAGTCAAGGCGTTCTCCTGTGCAGGTGTCACTCATTCCTATCTCTCCCTGACGTCCATTCCGAATAGTGGCCACAGACATAACAGAGTTGCCCATTTCAACCAAGGGTAACCGATGTACTAGTAATGATAGACCTGTACACCAAGTTTGTCAATCTCTATGTGTGAAACGCGCACACTCTGCTCGGTAAAAATACAAATACAGTGAACAACACTTAATATGCTCTCCTGGCTTCAGACTGAGTACTAAAAGAACACGGCCAGAATCAGATGACTCGCTGGCTGACACCCCACCAAGCCTGAATGATATATATATATTAGTACAGACCAAAAGTTTGGACACACCTTCTCATTCAAAGAGTTTTCTTTATTTTCATGACTATGAAAATTGTAGATTCACACTGAAGGCATCAAAACTATGAATGAACACATGTGGAATTATAAATGGAATTATATACATAACAAAAAAGTGTGAAACAACTGAAAATATGTCATATTCTAGGTTCTTTAAAGTAGCCACCTTTTGCTTTGATTACTGCTTTGCACACTCTTGGCATTCTCTTGATGAGCTTCAAGAGGTAGTCACCTGAAATGGTCTTCCAACAGTCTTGAAGGAGTTCCCCAAGAGATGCTTAGCACTTGTTGGTCCTTTTGCCTTCTGTCTGCGGTCCAGCTCACCCCTAAACCATCTCGATTGGGTTCAGGTCCGGTGACTGTGGAGGCCAGGTCATCTGGCGCAGCACCCCATCACTCTCCTTCTTGGTCAAATAGCCCTTGATGCCTTCAGTGTGACTCTACAATTTTCATAGTCATGAAAATAAAGAAAACTCTTTGAATGAGAAGGTGTGTCCAAACATTTGGTCTGTACTGTATATATATGCTATAATAGAGTACAGGCACCTCTTTTGGGCCACTTAAAGCACTGGCTGAGGCCAAGTAGGGCTCGCTGCAGCATGCAGTGGACATCCAAGTGTGACGTCAGAAATCATGCCCATCCCCTACACAATCCCGCCCACATCCAAGTGTACGTAAACTAAAGCCACGCCCATATCTAAAACGTCACCTCATGTGATTTCCTCATCCCCTTAGCGGGAAACCCGGAATTATGTTGAAGCTTGGGCGGCGCGTTGTATTCTGGGACGTGGCGGTCATGTTGATGGCTTCGTGAATGTAAACATACAGCAAGTCGAAGGAGAAGAAGCAGTTGGGAAAAAGAGAAAAGATGTTAAAATCGCGAAAAGATTGTCGGATTTAAATGAATACACTAAATATGGATGCCAGGGACCGGTATGTGCACAAAATCGGCACTATTAACGGTTTGGATCCATATGAAATTCCCAACAAAGAGTGGAGCACCAACGATGACTTGCTGCCGCACTATTGCATTACAGATATCCTCAGCTACCTTGTTTGTTTTATGAGCGTCTACACTTCAGAACAGTTGCGAAGCTACAAGTCATTGGAGTCTCATGTGTGGTTCACAAATGGATAGGTTCAGGAGTTGCAGATCATAAATCCAGGAAACAGTATACAGTAATCCGTACAAAGGTAAGCTGCGCTACACCTAGTTGCTGGTGTGGTAACAGCCGGTAGTGCTAACAACCATTCACACATGAACTTTTAACTATGTGTTTCAAAAGTGTAGTAGCTGTCAACCCTCCCATTTTTTTTCTGGGGTTCTCACGTATTTGAGCTCTTTTCCCGCTGTCTTCCCGTTTAAGTATTTTCCTGTAAAATATCCCTTGTCAAGTCTCTGTACTGTTGTCTTTTACTACCCCCTTACCCTTCCAGCGAAACAGATGTTTTCAAAGCATCGTTTTGCTTACTTGAAAACAACCATAGCGTGATTTTTAAGAAAATGGCACAACTTAAATCTAATATATATTTAATATGTCTAATATAAGGAGCTGATTTCGTCATCACTCTTAAAACGCCTGTGTTGACTGAAGTAGGTTAATTGTTAATTAAAACTTTTAAACCTTACCTTGTTAATTTAATGAGATAAATACACATTTATTAAGATCGATTTTGACTTACCCAAAATTGAAATGCATCTAATTTAAAGGGGACAATTAGATTTCGGTATTGTAAAAGTATGCAAAATTATTGTAAAAGTTGGTAGTATTGTATAATTGTCATTTAATTTTCTAAAAGCGTATTCCAATCACCATAAAGTGTTAACATTTGAATGATAGAATCAACAGTTGCCCATATGCAGTAGGCTACACATACTTAGGCTGAATAAAGATTGCATTGATACATTATATAAGTAACATGACATTGACCTTCAGGCAACTTGATATGAAACATGTCCAGGTCCTCCACATACTTAAAGATGAATGAAAAAGGCATCCATTGTTTCATTGGGTATTTTTATATTTACTACTTTACAAGAATAATTACATGTACAATTAAAAAAATATATAATATACACCACCAGTCAAAAGTTTTTGAACAGTAAGATTTTTATTATTTTTTTAAAGTCTTTTCTGCTCACCAAACCAGCATTTATTTGATCCAAAATAAAGCAAAAACAGTAATGTGAAATATTTTGACAATTTAAAAGAACTGCTTTCTATTTGAATGCATTTTAAAATGCAGTTTATTCCTTTGATCAAAGCTGAATTTTCAGTCTTCATTGTATTAACATAATAATAATAATAACAATAATAAAATGTTTTTTTTTTTGAGCATCAAATCAGCATATTAGAATGAAGGATCATGTGACTGGAGTAGGTCACCTTTGAAATCACAGGAGTAAATTTCATTTTAATAGAAATATAGAAAATTTTTATTTTAAATAGCAAAAATATTATACAAATATTTTAAAATTGGACTGTTTTTACTGTACTCCTGATTAAATAAATGCAGGCTTGATGAGCAGAAGAGATTTCTTTAAAAACATAAAAAAAATCTTACTGTTCAATAACTTTTGACTGGTTGTGTTTAACAAAAGGTATGCTCCAAATATTATAAAGTCTGAGCAGCTGAATGAACAGCTGAATGATCAGATAAACAGTTCTTGACATGCAGTGCACACACATACATACATAGACTACACAGAGAGATTTCCAGAGATATATTAAAGCAAGAGATTCCTTGGCAGACAGTTTAAATCCAACCTCATAAAGCACCTTTGTAACTTGTTGTCAATCAAGACACTCTGTACGTACCCTTATCATGCTCAGGGTGACAGAGCTGTTGAGCACTTTAATCACACTCTAAAAGATGAACTTTCCAAACAACTTTTTGACTTGGGTATGGAGTGGTATGATCACCTCCTGCAGATGGCATTGGTTTATCACACTACTAAGCACACTAGCACAGGGATGGCACACTTCTTTCTGGCTCATGACCATGAAGCCCACGTTTCCTTGGATGCACTACTCCATGACAATAATGTTTCCAGTTCTGCAACAGTGGGCACACCAGCAGCATATGCTAAAAAAATTGTTCAAGAGACTGTAACGTGCTTGTCGTTCTGCAACTGCTTTTAGTGACCAGGCTCAAGACCGACAATGCCTGAGCTATGATTGTCATTTGAAATACACACCATATAACACTGGTGACTTGGTTTTAATGGATGATCCTGCCCACCGCCACAACAACTGTATCCACCTGTATGAGGTTTTGCAACCACTATGCCCCTCTGGTAGTTCCACCCCAGTTCATTTTGAAGTTCGGGATGTATCTAGACCTCATGCTAAAGCAAAAAACATTCATTACAATCGCCTGAAACTGTACATCACTTACTTAAAGGACTCACATATGATTATTTTACTTCTGTAGATCACAATAATGTACAAAATAAGCACTGTCAATCATCAGCGGAGCTTAGAAGGTGTAAAGTTATCCTGGTTTATAATTGTGAAGCCCATTTCCTTCAGTTTTTAAGCTTTTTTAGATTAATTTTTTTTGCAGTTTTTTCCATTTTAGTGATAAACCGTCACATTATTCTGTCTGATGACCTTTCTATAGTTTGCTGTATGACACAGGTGAGTTTTACAAGCAGTAACTTTTATTTTAACATACAAAAGCAATTAATAGATCATTGATACAACAACAACATATTTATCTAACTAAACCCCAAAATAATTTTTCATGAGCATAGTCTCCAGTAGGTGCTTGTTGTAAGCAAATGTAAAGGTCAAAAAGATGCTGCTGCCACCTGCTGATAAATGTTACTAAACATTGATAAACGTTGCTAAAATGTTTATACATATATATATATATATAAACTTTTAACAGGAAACCTTTAATACAACACGGTGCATGTCTTTGCTGCAGCTGCAGAATGTGAAGATCTGCTGGATTCAGTGCCATTGGAGATGGAATCTACAAAATATTTTTTATTTTCTGTACAAAATATATCTAATGAAACAACAGCCTATTGATTATCCATTCAATCAGTTCTTAATAGAAAGTCTGACTGTACATTTTAAATGATTATACAAGTCTAATCCCAACACTCACTGTGCTGGTCCAGTTTTTATAGTTGCAGAGACATGTCTCTCACATCAAACCTTACTCAAGGTGACCAACGTTTCGCTTGCTGCCTTCGTCTGTGTGACAAGTTCTCAGTAACTTGATTATATAAAGACCAGTGAAGACTAACAATGGTAGTAATTATATGATTTTGTACAGATCTTTAATTTAAGATAAGATTATATTAAATTTCCATGTATCTTTTTTTTATTTTCTAGATGTGTTAACATCAAATCAATAATATCTCCACCACAGTGATCCGTAAACAAACATAAAAAAATATAAATAATAAAACTATCTGCTTATAGTACTCACCAACTACCACTTAATTTTTTTTAACCAACTCTATAGACTGAGACGCATTTGTGATTCAGAAAAGGAATTTGATAAACATGTTCTACAAAAAATAATAATAATAATAATAATATACATACTTCAATTTCTATGTCCATTTAGGGTGACCATATGAGCCATTTTCCCAGGACACGTCCTTGCCAGGATTTTTATATTGCCTAAAATATCCAGATTTTGGCTGTTTGTGCTGTGCAGATTGATCATTTTATGACATTCATAAGATCTTTAGAGAGCAGAGCAGATGGCTCCTTATGCATTAAAACCACTCTCTTGGCACTTTGGTGTCATACAATGATCACTGTGCAGCGACGCTTCAAGTGAATGAATGAACAGACTCCTAACATGTACATGTATTTGCATTGCTCTGATCGTTCTCTGTAGATCTCACCTTCTCACACGCCACACGACTGGTCGATTATGTACAATACCTGCATGTTATTGGTCAAACTAGTTTGGATGTTTTAGGCATTATAGAAATCCTGTCAAGGAAGCGTCCTAGGACAATGGCTCATATGGTCACCCTATGTCCATTGATACATGTTGGAACAAACGACAATGCCAGAATCCCAGTATCTGGAGTATTTGAATTTAGAAATGTAATTACTATCACCATTGGTCTTAATCATTAAGTTACCGAGACTTCGTCACACTGACAACAAAAGGCAGCAAGCACAACACTTGTCATCTGTTTTTATATCTCCTGCTATAATAAAGAGAAATCTAGAGTGCAGACCTTGAGAAATGCCTGATAATAAAAGTAAAATGCGTGTTGATTGGATTATTTGCATATGAACATTAAGGTATCATGCCTGGAGAATCCTGGGCATTACAAAGGTCAGTATCTTAGCAGAAAGAGGACATCTTTGCACTGCCAAAGTTGTAGGACATGGTTTGACAGTTATTTGGTAAAGCACAACCTTTAACATTTAATGTAGGACTAGTGTTACCTAAAAAAAAAAAAAGGAAAGATAAAGGAAGATTGGTACTGGTATGACAAGTTCACATGCACAGCGGAAATCTAATCTGCATATTCATTTGCACAAATATAACCGTCAATTTCAATTCATCAACTGGACTTACCTTTTGGTGTCACTGCTGTTAAACTCATACACTTGGAAGATTCACCTTCACAAGTTATCTCCTTCTTATCCGCACAAGAACCCGTCGGATCATTACACTCATAACATTTGAGAGCGTGTCCTTTAGTAATAAACAGAGAGATGGTGAGAGAGAGATCCTGTATTTGTACAGTTTAGGTCCTACAGTCTTTGTTTAGGAGGTGAATGTAATGTGTACAGTAATGTGTTTTAGTGCCGTTTTTATATCCGGGAAAAAGGGGATGAAGATATTTCAGGAAATAGAAATGAGGAATAAGGAAATTACTATGAAATGTGAAGAAGTGGGTTTAAAAAATGCAGATACACCAAATCTTCATCTTTCCCAAAAGCATTTAATATGCTAATGATCAGAAGTTTGTATACTTGTATTTTTTTTTGTTAGTTTTTTTTTTATGGAAACTTTTATAGCTTATAGATTTCTGAATGATATTTATTGAATAGATAATTCGAACAAACGGCATTTATGTGAAAATAGAAAATCTGATACATTTATTTACTGTCACTTTTGATAAATGTAATGCTTTAATCCAATTAAATATTTGCTGAGTAAAATAAACAAAATTAGAAAACTTTCTAAAACATTCTGTTCTGTACCAGAAGAAAGACAGTCAGGTTTTCATGTGTAAGTGAATGTTCACTTTTGGGTGAACTGTACCTTTAAACACAAACTGATGCTCAAAGTTTTTAATTAGCAGCATATTAGATTATGTTTTAGATTAAAATCAGTTCTTGAATTAGTTGAGTGTTATTCACCAAAAACAAGCCCAAACAGGAAACGATTAAAAGATGAGTAAGAGATTTAATTATGGTACATCTTTACAATAAAAATCTGGACCTGACAGACTGCAGTTTACATAAGAAAGCTTAAGGTTTGGCCCGGTGTGTGGAATGATGGGTAATGAAAGAGTATTCAGGAATGAAGAAAGAAAAATCGTGGGAATGAAATAAAAACAAATAGAAGGTAAGATGAAGGAAAGGTTACTTGCCCAGAAAATGGTAGACAAATATGTAATGAAAGGGTGGAGTAAGTTGAGTCATCCTTTTTGATGGAACAATGCATAATGTTTTATGTTCAAAAGAAGCATGTCAAATCTTGCTGTTTGTTATTAAAAGTATTTCCATGCTTTTTATGATTTAGCGTGCATGTGAAGTACAGTGATACTTTTCCATCAAATATCATGTTGATAACTTTGTCATTAACGAAGCACTAAACATGATGCTTTGAGGAAAGATGCCTGAGTGATTCTGCTTGCTTTGACATTATTTTATTGTGTATATCCTACAAAATATAGATCAGTATATAAACAGACACTTCAAAATATGAAGGGTCTTACCCGTTTGCAGGAAGCAGCATTAAATTGGCTTGATTGTTAAATTTGAGGAAATGCAAAGCAGGAGTGCCATTTCCTAGCATTCTTTCTTTGATTGTTAAATTAATATGGACAGTCTTTTATTTGCATGTTTTATTGTCCTGTTCTAGTTCAGTAAAATATTATGTTATACATTTTTATGTTCTGTTTGCTCACAAAAAATCTGTTCTCCTTGGAAAAAATGCTTGTTATTCAGAAATATTGATGAAAACTTTATTATTATTATAAATTATCTAGATATTATTTACTGAAACATACAAAACCAAAATGATTGAAACATTAGACTGACAACCTCTTTATGATTTATGGGTTTCAATCCCAGTGAAAGCCAATCTTGATGTTAGGTCATGCATTCATTTTTTCCTACAGACATTTTGTAACAACTCCCAATATTATTACTCCCAAAATTCGATGAAGCTCTTTTTGAATCTGGCCTTGAAAAGCTTGACGTACCTGAACCAAACCCAGACCTGAACCTCTGATTGTGTAACATCTGTGTGGAGTGAAAGCTGTCACGGCAGCAAAGGGAGGATCAGATCCCTATAAACGCCTGTGGCTTTGAATTAATTTAAACATTAAGTATTCAGAAGGAACACATGAGTGTGATGTTCAGGTGTTCATACACTTTTGCCCATTCAGTGCATCTTTACACTGGTGTCAGTGTGAGGTAATGCATATGATTGTTATGGTGTAAATATTTATATTTCTGTTGATAAAATATTGACTGAGAAACATTATAGGAAAATAAGTT